>NW_020524757.1:0-17500 GCF_003368295.1 Carassius auratus | reverse complement strand
CTCAGATAAATGAGGCCCACGATTAATCAGATGCAAACAGAAATATAAAACCAGTCCTAATTGAAAGAGAACAAGTTGACAAAAAGATTGAATCCAAGATTGGGTGAAAATATGGTATAATGAGTGATTTCTAAGCTATTTTTTACAGGCCGGTCATTTTTGACCGGGAACACCACAAGTGTGACTATGTGCCATATTTTTTTACAAAACAAAAGTTTCAAAACAAAATTCCTGGTGAAACATTAGAGTAGACTAGTTTGATCAACAGTAGCCTTTTTTTTCATAATTTTTTTTCATATTTCCAAATTTACTCATAAATTATTAGTTTTTTACTCAAAAAATGAGATGCCTACTCTCAGATAAATGAGGCCCATGATTAATCAGATGCAAACAGAAATATAAAACCAGTCCTAATTGAAAGAGAACAAGTTGACAAAAAGATTGAATCCAAGATTGGGTGAAAATATGGTATAATGAGTGATTTATAAGCTATTTTTTATAGGCCGGTCATATTTGACCGGGAACACCACAAGTGTAACAAGGTAACAAACCCCCACAAAAAAGTAATAAAATTTCCCAAATTTTTTTTAGTTTTAGTTTAGTTTTAGAAAATCTTCTCCGGGTCAAATTGACCCGAACACCACATGAGGGTTAAAGGGAGCGCTCTTCGCTTGCTTTCTGTATTTAATCTTTAATCTAAGTGAGTTTTGTCTACCTCAGGTAGAAGATTTAATGCGTGTGTGGTTCGGATCGCAGTTTTTATGTCAAATTGGTTGGGAATGGGATTAAATTAGAGTTCTTGTTAGACATTGTGTCGGGTGTTCTGTTAATTACTTCGATTGTGGGAAGATTATTTTACCAGCCAGGAAAGGGCAACAAAAATGCCTCTGTGTTGTTACCACAAGGCATCGCTTACTTACAGATTCTGGAGGGGATGTATATTTGTAAGAGTGAGGAGGAAGTAGGCGGGTGATAAGTCTGTGGCTGTTTTATATGCAAACATAAATGTCATGAACTTTATGTGAGATGCAACCGGTAGCCAGTGCAAGGACATAAAGAGAGGTGTAATATAGGCCCTTTTGGGCGTGTTGAAGACCAGTCGTGCCACTGCAATATTACTTCAATGTTTAATTGCTCATCGTTCAATATGTATTGTCCCTTTGGTCTTTTTTTTCTACAAATAAAAATAAACCTACCATGATGGAAGTCTAGCCAGAAGAGCATTGCAGTAGTCCAGCCTAGAAAATAAAAAGGGCCTGGGCCAAGAAGTTCTGTTTGGAAGGGCCTGATCCTTCTGATGTTGTGCAATGCAAACCTGCATGATCGAGCTGTCTTTTCAATATCGTCCTTGAAGGTCAGCCAATCACCAAAGAATAATGTTTGATGAACCTAGCAGGATGATGAAATCTCACTGTAGAGTTGGAGTGGCAGGGAAGCTCAGACTTTGCCAGGTTGAGCTGTAGGTGATGATCTTTCATCCATGCAGAGATGTCCGCCAGACAGCCTGAGATCTGTGCTACTACAGATGGATCATCTGGTTGAAATGAGAGATAGACCTGTGTGTCATCAGCATAGCAATTGTAGGAGAAGCCATGTGCCTGTATGATGGGTCCCAGAGATGTTGTCATGTATATGGAGAAGAGAAGAGCTCCAAGATCTGATCCCAGAGGATACCCTGCGGCCAGTTGATGCTCTTTGGATGCCTCTCCTCCCAAGCAAACCCTTAAAGACCTACCAGTGAAGTAAAATTCAAACCAGTGGAGTGCAGATCCAGTGATGGCAGACATGAGAATCTGATAATTTACAGTTTTAAAGTAGCAGAGAGATCCAGCAGAAAAATAACTGATGAATTGGAGTAAGCTTTCACTAATTGCAGGGCTACAGTGACCGATGGTAAAGCAGTATCTTCTGTGAAAGAAATAATATAACTGTGTCTATAAAGGTGTGTACCAAATAGTCCATACCATTAGAAAAACAAAGGAATAGCATTCCTCACGAACTTCTTGTAGATTGCAGAATCTCCAGCGGGGAGGCCCTAACAGTATCTGTTGTTTCTAGCACTTTTGTCTTCGGGTATAATATTATATCCCACTGACAGAACTCAGGGTTTTTCCTGGGTCAGAATTGGTCTTCGGTGGTGGCTGACCGACATGATCATCCACACACAGCAAAGAGTACCCTAGTACCCACATGATCTGCAAGCCCAATATTAACAATAAATATTACATTTAAAATAAATACAAAGAAACTAGGGGTGGCACAGTTAAACTTGTTCACGGTTCAGTTTGTTTCACGGTCTTAGAGTCACGTTTTCGGTACACTTCGGTATGTGCTATGTTTATGGAAAAACTATACTTTTCTAATAAAAAAATAAAAAAATTCTACTACAAGCAACAGCACAAATAAATACAATAGAGTAAAGATATAAACAGTGATTTACATTTTTTTTGGGGGGGAGGGGCAGGTCTAGCATTAGTTTTTAGGTACAGAAATTGAATAAAGTAATCAAATGTAAAACAGCATTGCATATTGGACTGTATAAATTAAAGATTGTTCTTTATTAAAGTTATAAAAGCTTTTTAAATCAAGAACAGTGAGTGATTTATTTGTTGTTGCTGTTCAATTCATATAAAGACTGTCACTTTATGAGAATGATCCACTGATACAACAGGCATACGTCCAGCCGGCTATGTCTGCTGTAGAATATTTACCAAGACGGGCATTTTGACATAATTTTTTGTGTGAATTTGTCCGTTTAAACGCAATAGCTACTTCAGAGAGATCTTAATATTTGCGCGTTCTGAGGCGCGGGTTTGCGCGGAGCACATGCACAATTCTTCTCACTGCGCGCGCGAGCTCGCGTCCTTTGGCTCTTAAATGTTTAAACTGACAAAGCTTAAATGAGTTAAGTTTAAACACATATTAACGTGTGCTGTTCAGATCTCATCTGTGCTCGCTCGCTATCAGCACCCGGGTGATTATGGAATAATCATACATATTCCAGCAGTAATTCACATTGATCAAGAGTGAATCCAGGGTTTTTTTGTTTCTAGTTTTTTTCCCCCTCATCTCTATTGTTGTAATGTCTGGGAATCCAGAATGCGCATCCATCAACAGAAACATATATTAGTTGAACCCAGTTTGTTTAACGTGCTATTTATAGCAAACCATTTTACAGATGCTTTGTCAAATTTAAATTGAACCGCGGTCCGAGCACGAGCCGTGTGTTCGGTTTAAAAAAAAAAAAAAAAACTACTTGGAAAGATGGAAGAAAGCTGTTTTTGTAACATGGGAAATATGATTTTCAAAAGTTGCTGTCTAATATAACAGCCAGATTTTTGACTAGAGGAAGAGGAAGTAACAGTACATCCATCTAGTCGCATGTAATCTACGAGATTGTGTTGTGTATGTTTTTTGGGTCAATAATTAATATATCTGTCTTATCTGAATTTAATAGGATAAAATTATTGGTCATCCAATCTTTTACATTTTTAACACACTATGTTAGCTTAAATAATTTAGAAGTTTCTTCTCATTTAAATAAAAAAAAAATGGTAGCAATCGGACAAATAAGATCTAAACCATCTTAAACATCTCCTTGAATACCTGTATAGTTTTGTAATCGATCTATGAGTATGTCATGATCTATGGTGTCGAACACAGCACTAAGATCAAGTTAAACTAGAAATGAGCTGCAGCTTTGATGCAAGAAGGAGGTCATTTTTAATTTTAACAAGTGCAGTTTCTGTGCTATGGTGGGGCCTGAAACCTGACTGAAATTCTTCATACAGCTCTTTTTTTTTTTTTGCAAGAAGGAGCTCAATTGAGCAGACACAACTTTTAATAACATTTTAGACATAAATGAAGATTTGTGTTTCCATTTGAGGTTTCATAAGACGATTAAATAACTGCCAGCTTGAATGGTTTTGGGACGTGACCTAAAGATGACAAATTAATACTGTTGAGAAGCGGTTCTTCGGCTACAGGTAACAGCTCTTTCAGTAATATAGTGGGTACAGGATCTAATGAACATGTTGTTGGTTTAGATGCAGTGATAAGTTTATTTAGCTCTTCCTGTCCTATATTTGTAAAGCTCTGCAGTTTATCTTTGGGTGCGATGATGTTATCTATTTTATCAGTAAAGAAATTCATAAAGTCATTACTATTAAACGTTGATGGAATATTTGAATCAGGTGGCGTCTGGTTATTTGTTAATTTAGCCACTGTGCTAAATAAAAATAAGCTCGGCCCTGTTAGTTTTTAGTGCCTGTCTATGGCTGGACATACTGTTTTTCAATGCAATTCTAAAAACTTCCAAGTTAGTTTTTCTCCATTTGCGTTCAAGACTATGAGTTTCTTTCTTGAGAGAGTAAGTATTACTGTTACACCATGGCACAGTAACTTTTTATTCTGTAACCTTTCTGTAAGCCAGTCATTTCGTCTAGTTCATGTGTATTTTTGCATACAAATAGCAGTTGAGATAGATCAGGAAGGTTATTTGCGAATCTGTCTTTGGTGGCTGGAACAATAGTTCTGCCCAGACGGTAACGCTGAGGCATATAGTTATTATCAGTTATACGCAGCATGCATGATACAAGGAAATGGTCTGTAACATCATCACTTTGAGGTACAATATCTATAGCAGTAAGATCGATTCCATGCGATATAATTAAATCTAGTGTGTGATTAAAACGATGAGTGGGCCCAGTGACGTTTTGCTTTTGCGCCAATGGAGTTTATTAGGTCAGTAAATACAAGTCCTAATGCATCATTTGTATTATCAACATGAATATTAAAATCTCCCATGATTAGCGCCTTATCAACTGTAACCAGAAGGTCTGAAAGGGAAATCTGCAAATTCTTTTAGGAATTCTGTATACGGCCCTGGTGGTCAATACAAAGTAGCCAGAGCAAGAGATACAATAGATTTCTTTTGCGTATCTGACAGTGTAAGCAGAAGTATTTCAAATGAGTTAAATCTGTATCCTATTTTCTGGGTAACATTGAGAACATCACTTTATATTGCTGCAACACCTCCTACACGACCAGTCGGACGGGGCTCATGCTTATAACAGTAGTTTGGTGGAGTCGACTCATTCACACCAATGTAGTCATTTGGTTTTTGTCAGGTTTCCGTCAAGCAAAGTACATCAAAACTATATTCTGTGATAATTGCATTTACAATAACTGCTTTGCTTGTGAGTTTTGTTTAATGTTTATAATGTTTACAAGCCCAAATAAAAAAAAATGTTTTTGTTCATTTATTTGAAATTTTTCTGGTTTAAGCACGATTTTTTTCTAGATCCTACATTAAATTTATATTTTGACCTCACTATTGGGGGAGCAGACACAGTCTTAAGAGACTGGACAGTGCAAGTACTTCTATCATTTAAGTGGATAGAACAAAAGTCATCATCTCGAGCTCAAACTCGAGACACACGGCAGCAACAAACTGCAACAAAATTAATTTGTTATGTATAAAAGTAATCTCAACGATAATATTTGGCTTTGTTAACATTCTTGTTAAAGATAATGACTAAAAGTGGGTGGGTGTGGCGAAACTTATTTTAGTGTCTCATTTTTGTTATTAAAACATTCTTACCAAGACTTTCATCTGCAGTATTTTTTTTTTTTTATTATGATATATTTAATTTAGCTTTTAAACAGTTACAGTTGCATACAACAATTTTGTTTCTTTTCTCTTATACAGGATAAGATATTAGACATCATAGCGCCATCTACTGGTAAGAAGCACTAAACATCAGTCATTGGGTACCTGGTCGTGAAAGTATGAGAAACAACAGGAAGAAAGGGAATTCAAAGAGGATAAAATATACAAAAACAGCAATATAAAGTCTACAACAACACATCCACAAATATAATGTGCTACTTCTAAAGACAAAATATCCCTAGGGCTTACAGAGGTTATTTGTGTCAGTCGAGTTAGTTTCTCCTGCAGCACAGATGCAATAACTCACAGGAGTGTAACAAGATGTTGAATACTTTTCACAAGAACTGGGATCATTGCATTCATCTCTGTCTGTAATTCAGGGACAGATAATAAACAAAAACATGTCAAGTAAACACTCTCACATTGTCTGGATGTCACACAATAGATGAATACGAATCCAGTCAGAGTTGTCTTCAAAAGTGTCTTTGATCTTTGAAGCAGTTTGATGGCACTCAGTGGGTGTTGCACTGAATCGGTCCTTGAGAAGTTTAATGAAAAGCGCATCCATTAAAAAAAAAAAAAAGTGTCTCACATGGCTCTGGGGGATGAACAAAGGACTTCTGTAGTGAATCGATTTTGTAAGAAAAATATACCATATTCAAAACATTATTTTTGCACATGTATGTCAAAAAAAAAAAAAAGGAAAAAAAAGAAACGAGTCATCAGAAATTTGAATCTGATGCTGTTATGGCTTTATGTCACAAAGTAACACATATGAATAATGTCTAGCTGCACACTTTCTTCATTACCAACTTGCCCGCCCACAAACACAGTACATTTTCCATGTGGTTATCATCATCTTGAGAGGACGCTGTGTCCTACGCTGTGAGAGTACATTTGCTTTATCACATCTTTTAATTACCACAAACTTGTCAACACTTGACACCTACCACTGAAACTTCCTGCTCAAGTCCTGCTTGTAAATCAGTCTCTTGTCGATCAGCCAGTTCAACGGTTTCATCAAGCGTATAATCCATACCATCTTTTCCCAATGGGTATTTCGTTTCTGAAATGCGCTGTACGTGTTAGACCAGTCCGGAGCCAACCTCTGGATGTCATCTAGCCAATCACAGCAGTGAGGGCTCATGGAAAGGAGGGGTTGGGAGAGACTGATTCTTTGAACTATTGTGTAGGAGTCCTTCATGAATCATTAAGAAGTTAGGTGAAATAAATCTATTTTTGAGAAAACTAACATATTTTTTGAGCTTGCATGCATTAAGAGACTCATAAAACAATATTAGCAACCTTAAAATGGCATAATAGGGGCACTTTAAGAGCTAGTTTGGCCAACTAGCAGCTAGTCAAGGCAAAGACAAGTCTTACTTTTGGTAACAGAAACACTAGTCAGCAAGTCTTGTCAGTCTTCTATCAGCCCAGAAGTCGACTAAATCTAATGAAGAACAGAAGCAGGAGACAAAGTAATGTTGATAAAAAGTTTATTGAATAATTTTAGTTACATATGTTTCAATGCTCAGGCTTTACATGACAAACACAAATCCGACAAATGTTATTAATAGCAATGGAAAATTACTTCACAACAACTGTGACAATATAAGCATTGAAATGAACAAACACACACAGTTTGAATTTGAAGATCCTTATATCCTACGATACTCTGAGTTTGTCTTCTGCATTTAACCCATTCACACACAGCAGTGGTTCAGTAGCCATTTAAAACTGGGGGTTGGATGTCTTTGTTTAAGGGCACCTCAGTTATTGAGGGTGGAAAAGAGATGTTCATTTAGCTCAAGGTTTGCTGTCAAGCGTACAAAAGTTAAGAGTAGGCCTACAGACCCCAGTGTCACAGAGAACCGTCAGCACAGCAAAACTGCCGAGTTTATTACAGAAGCAGACGGTCTGATCGGCTCTGGAGCTCACTGTAGAGCAGCCAAGTGTTGACCACGCGCCCCCGTCCAGCTCAGGATCCCAAAACACACACATATGCTTCTCATTCTTTTTCTGGAAGGAAATGTAATGCAGAATTGTTAACTGATAGTGTATCATTATGGTGAAACACATTATATGTGGTGCATTGAGAACAAATTATTCCATACCTTCAAGTGAGAAAATGTGAGTTTTATTGGTTTCTTTAGGTTGGTTGTCTCGGTGTTAATAAAAGTGGCAGTTACTACTTTTGAATTAATCTTATAAGTTTGCTTTTTCTGTGTCTCTAAATGGTCAAAACAGCAGTTGAGTGATTCATCCAGACCTTTGTAGCTGAGCAGAGCTGCAGTCGTGAAGCCTGGTTGATGCACAAAGACAGTAAAAATCATTTTATACTGTACAATTAAAATAATAATAATAAATAGTTGTTAGTTGTGTATAGGTTTATACTGTTTTACTTCATTGTTGTATGTCTGTATTTATGTAGGACCGTGGTCCTGTGAAACACAACATTTAATTCCACTGTATGTCCACACATGTAGCTGAATGACAATAAAGCTCAACTTTAATTGAACTTGAATGTATTTATAATAATGTGTACCGTGGTATGTATTTCCTGTTGCTGTGTCCCAGTGGGAGGTTAACTGTGCTCCACTGATATTCATCCTGAAATCACCCTCAGGTGGAGAATTGCCCCTCTTTACTAACAGCTCCACTTCTGGAGGGCAGAAACCACATTACAAATGTAAGAATAAATTAATTGAAGCAGATGCTGCTGAAGATGGTACTTGTGGTGTAATGTTTAGTGACGTATTTCTTACCAGCTTTAGCACTTATTTTCCTGGTTCGACTTGCTGACAGCAGATGTCCGATCAGTTTTAGTATGTTTACCACAATCCTAAACAATGCTGAGATCATATCATTATCACCACTGAATCCACCGTGATTCAGATCATCTAGATCACTCAGAAATCCCTGTATTGTGGTGGGTGAAATGAGAGAGATTTGTGGATCAAGAGGACGTTTAAAACACTCATTTGAGCTCTGTGTATGTCTGCAAGACACTTGACCACATGATTTAACTTACCTTTGTGAAAAAGAACTACACTCAAGCAAACTGTAGGCTACTTTTAAAAGAGTACTTGCTATGGTAATAATTTCTTTAAGTGTGAATTGACCCCTAGTTGATGTTATGTGCAATTAAAACTTAATACTTAAAGGTGCAATGTGTCATATTCACAGCAATCTGTTTACAGAAATGCAATATATTATAGTTATAGTATATATATAGTTTTCAGAGGTGTATAAAGAACTTACTTAATGAAACATTATGTTTCTATTACTTAAGATTGAGCTATTTCTATCTACTCCATACAGCAGTGACAGTCTCATCCTCTCATTCACATTGACTCCATTGTTTAAAAGGCCCAGTGGAAGTCACCACTATGTTTCGACAGTAGCCCTAAAGGGAAAAACGTCTCTACAGAGCGCGCTTCGTAACTTTGTTGTTTCATGTAAATAAAACACTGACACAATGATGTACAATTGCATTAACATTTGCAATACCATCGATGTATTGAAAAATTAAGTAAATATAATTCCTTGATTTACCTTTGTAAAGAAATCTCATTGCCCTCTGCTGTCTTTACCGACGACATCTGTCCATGTGTACCTGTTCAGCTTGCTTCTCTAAAGGGAGGGGTGAGCTGGGGACTGAGACATTGGTTGTAATTCACAACCTCACCACTAGATGCCTCTAAAATGTACACTGCACCTTTAAGTAGGATTTAAACATATATACTAAATCATGTAATACATTTGTAAATATACATTTGTAATTATTTAACCCTTGCTTTTTTTTTCTTTCAACAGGGGTCAGCATGTCGTTAAGATGATTTAGCACATTGCTACCATGTTTTAGCATGTTGCTATCATGAGTTGGCACAATTTGCTAGCATTTTTTAACATATTGATAAAGAGTCACCTGTCTAACTCTACTCCCACCACACTTGGCCTTGTCTCACTCATAACATATACACAGTCTAACACAGTTTTATTTTTGAAAAAATTAAAAATAATAATAAAACTGATATACAAAGTGTCACCTTCAAAAGTTTTTCTCCATGCGCTTGTGTATTATTGTTCACAGACTCACTCTGATTGATTATCAGACAGCTGTCGGTCATCAAAGAGACGAGTTTTGTGAGCTCTGGAGATGTCTACACAGACAGCACAGAAAAAAAGAGAGTTCAGGTCATAATGTGTTGCTGTAATATTCTTTATCAGTAAGTTATGCAGTACCTGGGATGTGTCTTTCTCACTTAAAAATCTGTCACACTTAAGCTCTGAAAAATAAAACAAACATAATATCAATATCACGTGAGAAAAAAGTATAGATTAGGATATCACATCTGATATTCAGACCAGCAGCACAGATTGAAAGTGTTTTGACAAAAGCTCATTAAACAAGAGACAATAATTTCACTATGAAAAAAATAAATTATAAATCTTACCTAATTTCAATGGATCAACCTAAATACATTAATGTATCCTAGGGCTGCAACTAACAATTATTTTATAATCCATTTAGTTTAAGGAAGTGATTAAAACTGTAATTCATCGACTGGCCGCTTGAGGCTGTCTGCAAAGGGAGTCAGTCGCATTGACTCCCCATGTTAAAATGCCCAACTTTACAGCAGGAAAAAACATATTTACAGCCTGGTGCAAAAAAATGAGATTGGTCTATATAGCTAATCATGCCCTTCATGACAACTGTGAGGGGGTGGAGGGTATTAATTTTTTTATAACAGCAACCAGTTCCCGCCTTTTTGCCCATTTCCGATTGTCCGGGACAGTCATTCGGTGACGCGTTGCCAAGTTGGCAAAGGGCCGCTCTGCACACTTTGAGCTTCAAAAACGCTCTTCAGGAGTCTATGGGTGACATCTCGGACACTACGTCCATGTTTTATACAGTCTATGGTATTTGCTCTATAAATCATAACTTTGCATGTTTTCTGTGAGGCTAGGTTTAGGGGCGGGGTTAGGTGTGGTCATTTGAGCAAATAAGCCACCTCATAAAATATGTACAGATTACTGTCCACACATTCCATTTAAATAAACGATCATTTTGATTTGTAATGACGTTATACATCATTTCATGACGACAGACACAACACGATACTGTCATTATTTATTCACTCGCTAGAGGGCGCTTAACTTTAAAACCATAGTTTAAAACGTAAATATAGGTCATAATGTGCTTGCACAAACTACCCAAATGGTGTTTTATTTTTTTATTTTTTTTGAAGGACAGGCTCAAAAACAATATAAAGCATCTGACAATTTTTTCTGCCTTTCACAGATAACATCAATGATTATATTATACCTTTAAAAATAGCTTTTTGGGGTAATTACCAATACTGTTAGTTTAGAACAGCAGTAGTACAAACATTACAAAGCTGTTTAAAAACCTTACATAAATAATACAAAAATAGCAATCTTCCCTATTTAATCAGGATTTAATCAGGTAGAAACAGCTCTTTAGGGGCGGACTCACACTAGGCACTGTAGTCTTGTACAGAGCATGACTTCCCTCCCTCTCCTCTCCCAGCTGGCCTGCACTCTCATTACATTTAATGTTCGGGACCTGATGTATGGAATGTATGGGATGGATATGTGCAGTTTGTAAATGTGTGGTTTGAACAGGTCTGATGACCTCAATGTTTAACCTCTGTTCACAGGTGTCAGACACAGACAGAAGCCTGATGATAACTTCTTTCATGCTCTTCTCAATATTATGACGAACACCATTGTATTTAAAAGATTTAAAGGAAACTGTAAGATATGTGCATTATATTTTTTAAATGTTTTGTTATTGACGCAATGAGTCAGACAGTTATTTATGCTGAAAAAAAAATAGGCCTATCTCTTTCCATAAAATTATATAAACATTGTAAAATATATGATTACCTTTTAGGTGAAATTGCATAAATTTGATTTGTTTAAAACAATTTAAAATACTATTTGGCCATTGGAAAAGAAAAACAATGTTGAAAACTTTCTCTGAAATGTATTTTCAATGACACTGAATAGCGATGTGATGTCTCAAAAAATATAAATAAATAAAGTCTGTATCTCATATGTCATAAATAGCACAGGTATATTTGAAGCAATAGCCAACATTGTATGGGTCAAAATGATTTACTTTTCTCTATGCCAAAGATTATTGGAATATTAAGTGAAGATCATGTTCCATGAAAATATTTAGTAAATTTCCTACAGTAAATATATAAAAACGTAATTTTTGATTAGTAATATGCATGGAATGGAAAGCTTATTTATTCAGCTTGATCCTTATTAAAATTGACCCTTATGACTTGTTTTGTGGTACAGGGTCACATATTTTCCTAATTTATTGTACCCATAACTTCGTTAAACATGGGGTCACAGTATGACATCAGTATGATTTCGTCAATAGCTGGTCCTTTCTCATTTTAACCTGAAGCCCAGTCGAACCATGAGCCACCTCTTCAAGCAGGCCAGGGCACAGTTCAGCATGAAGTGATCACACTAGTCAAACAAACTGACTTTGGTGGTCAAACACAAACGCTCAGGCACGGTTCAGATCATCTAGTGCAAGCAACGATTGCAGGTCACCATTTTAACAGTGTAATGAAATTATTAATCCTTATTATGAGATTATTGTGGTTTACTTTGCCTATTTTGCTCAAACTGATAGTCATTTGTTGTGCAAACACAAGCAACCGTTGTGTGCTATAAATTATGAGAAAGCATGAAATATAATATATATGTGACACTGGACCATAAAACTAGTCTTAAGGGTCAATTTTTCGAAATTGAGATTTCTAAATCATATGAAAGCTGAATAAATAAGATTTCAATTGATATATTTTTTGCTATGATATGATAATATTTGTCTGAGATACAACTATTTGAAAATCTGGAATCTGAGGGTGCAAAAAAAAAAAAAAAAAAATCAAAATACTGAGAAAATCACCTTTAAAATTGTCCAAATGAAACTCTCAACAATGCATATTACTTATCAAAAATTAGGTGTTGCTATATTTACAGTAGAAAATTTAAACATATCTTTATGGAACATAATCTTTACTTAAAATCATCATTTTGACGAAAGATAATACAGTACATTTTTTAAAAACAAATGAAAAATTACTTAGTCAAAATGTGAACTTGAATGGTTTTAAAGGACTTACTCTCACAGAGTTCACTTGTATCAGTGAAGTTAGTTCTTCCTGACTTTAGTCTGAATCCAGCTTCACAGATGCAGTAGAAACCTCCAGCAGTGTTATGACATGATGCATGTTTTCCACAAAAACTGGGATCATTGCATTCATCTCTGTCTGTAATTTAGGGAAAAATAATAAACAAAAACATGTCAACTGAAAACTCTGACCTTAGACTGCAATCAAAGGAAAAAAATAAAATAAATAAATACATAAATAAATAAATCTGACCTATACACTGAACTCCTGAATTGAATATATCTTTTCCATTGCTGGAAATGTAGCCAGTTGCACATGTGCAATTATAACCTCCTACAGTATTATTACATGTTGTATTAGGACCACAATCATCGCTGCCGACCAAACATTCATTGATGTCTGAAATGAGATGAATAGAGATTCAGATGTTTTCTCTGCTGCACAGAGATCATGTGAGATTCATCATATCAAGCTCTCTTTACCTTGGCATACAATCCCATCTGCAGGTGTGAAATTATGAGGTGAAGGAGGTGTGAATCCTTCATGACATTGACAGAAGTAGCTGCCAGCAGTGTTGAAGCATGCTGCATTTCTTTCACAAATGGATGGTTGAATCTCACACTCATTCTCATCTATAACAATAACAGAGAAAGTCTGAATAACCATAGCACCTTTTCCTGATTTTAATTTACGATTCATTAATAAGTGCTGTTTCATGAATGTGTCCTATATCTACAATAGAATATCCAGCTATTCAGTAATATAAAACAATATCAACAAAACTTGATTATTATTTGTGTGTGTGTGTGTGTGTGTGTGTGTGTGTGTGTGTGTGTGTGTGTGTGTGTGTGAATAAATGTTGGCATGGACAACCCAAGTCAAATCCTGTTAAGCTCTGACATCAGAGTATCATACTGTATATGTTAGCTTGTTTACTCATACCTTCACACTTTCCTCTGCGCATTTTCTCTCCAGATCTGCAGACTGTATTCATCAGGATGTTCTCTGTCAGTGCTAACAGAAGAACTATGAGCAGAAAATAAAGAGCCTGTTACTGCAGGTTTAGTGTCTTTGGTGTAGTTTGTTGCACAGATCCAAAAGTCCAGACCACATTGATAATATGAGATTTTCTTTATGCAAATCTGCAATGCAGGTTAGATTCACAGATAGATTTAGGAATTGTCAAAAGTCAAACCAAAGACATTCAGAAAAACATAGTCAGTCTGACTTTTCAGAGTTCAAGTAGAAATGTAATACAAAAAAGAAAAGCAAAATAGCAGCATTTTCATTAGTGGTCTCAGACTACAGGACGTCACTGTATTTACATTGTGTTTGAAATGATGGTGCTGTTGTTGGGAGCACAGCTTGACCCCAAACAGAGACCATTATGATGAAAGAGGACAAGGAGTCAAAGATGAAGATGAATCACTTTACAGAGAGTTTGCTGAAAACAATGTTCTCTTCACTTCCAAAAATCTGAATAAGAGGATCCAGCCTCAAACTAACTTGATACAGAAACACTAAAACTTACAGCCATATGGATGGTCAGTGGATGTGTTTCTATTTTAACAGTACAGATTATTCTAGCATCTTCTGAAAATAGTATTATGTTCTTAACGCAAATGTGTTTATTACAAGATGTTATTATTAAAAAGGCCTCTGACACTAGCTTACTCTATTCTTTTCTATTCTATCAATTTTATTTTTATTTATTATATAATTATATAAAAAATGTACTGTCCTCATTTGTAAGTTGCTTTGGATAAAATTGTCTGCCAGATTACTAAATGTAAATGTAAATGTAAATATTTATCTTAATCTTAAAACATGCAGCCAAAATTAATTTGATTTATTCTATATAATGGCTAAAATTCCATTTTTTATGGGAATAACAGTTTGAGGAGACAAAATGGAAAGAATTATAAAAGAAAGGAATAATTCTATTTCTTATTTCTCCAGGGTCTAAACATGTGTGAGTCCCTGCCAATAATATCTGATTAATCAAATATAATTAAGTTAGTTACACATTACCCAAAAAAGACCATTCTGTAATCATTTACTCACCCTCATCCAAACCTGTTTGACTTTCACTTATTTTCTCTCAGATATTATTATCTGTGATAGTTTCCTCTCATTCATTTTTACTGTTTCTCTTTTTTGAACAGTTTGAGTTTCACCCTACAGACATCTGTTTCTATTCCTAATCCTAAAAATGAACTGAAATGTGACTCACCCAGACTCAGATACATGTGCCTCATAGTCAAAGACTTGCAAATAGAAAAATAATGACAGAAAATGGCTTATGATTTGATCTTGAGCAATATAATAAAGTTCTTGCGACTCTTCAAACGATGACGGAAAATGGTAAATATTGTGACTCTCTCTCTCTCTCTCTCTCTCTCTCTCTCTCTCTCTCCCTCCCTCTCTCTCTCTGTCTCTAATGCTGAAAAAGCTTGAAGTAACTGAAAGAGTTTTGTCAGTGCAGTCCAGCCCCCTGCTTTGGCTGAGATAAAAAATTTTTTTACATATATATTTCTGAGAAAAGCTCTTGGTTTGTAATAAGTTCAGTCTTTTCAGTATTTCATGAGTTTCTTTGTTTTTCGTAAAATTTCAATCTAGTTCTTCTGTAGCATTAATCTAGTTGAACAAACACTGTTGTTTGCATTCTGCTCATTCACGAGTGCAATGCAAAACACCAAAGTGATAACATTGTAATGTTTGCAGATGACAACATTGTGAGGCTCATGAGCAATAATACTGATAGCAGATAAAGATGTTTCTGCAGATGTGTTATTGACAGTGTTTCACCATCTGCTATGAAACCTGCTCAGTATCTGACAGGAACACCCTGCAGTGTGAAGACAGCACAATGTTCACTGGAGCCAAACTTACTGCCACTGAAGACTTTCATATCACAAGGTGTGTGAAGAACGTAACCTCCATTAGGAAGGACTCCTCTCATCCTTCCCAAAACTACTTTAAGCCCCTTCCATCGATGAAGAAGCTGAATATAAACAATAACTTTAAAATCACTGTGCCTCACTCTAAAAAGTGATTATTTTATAATTCACTAAAAGTATAGTCTATATATCACATTCAGTTAATAATAGTAATATGAACTGTATATTTAATTCACTCAGTACTTACAAATAAATAATATATTACCTACTTAATTCTCAATTCAGTTTAAAACAGGGTTACACTTTATTTCGATAGTTCACTTTAGACATTCTACGAACTAAAGTAACTTTAACAATATGTCAACTACATGTCAGCTAATTCTCATTAATTTGCAGCTACAAGTCTACTAACTCTCAGAGTAGACTGTTAGGGTTAGTATACAGTTTTTTACAATCACTTTATTACTATTTTCAGAACCTTGATGTAATTTTTCACAACTCTAGACACAAAACTCACAACTAATGATCAAAATGCACATTTTTCAAAACTCTAACCCTTTTCTCAATTGCTTGGATACAATCCACATAAAACTTTCATTTGTTCATCAAACAAAAATCACCTGTTCAATATGACACAACTTAACATCAAAGTGCTGCTATTTCAAAAGGCAATTCACACATTACATTTCAAATGAGTGTCTATTCATTTCCTTACAATGATCTAACTATCAATTGATTCAACTGCTCAAAATGATAAGTAACTGTTGCATTACTCTTAATGCATAGTTGTATGGAAACAGACAACAAATCTTCCATGTTTACTGTAAATCATGAACGTTTCAAGATAGCGAGATTCATTGTCACCAATTAGCCCGGAGCATGAACCAATTAGACTACAATATCCATGGATGTAGCCTAATATTTTATCATAATGCTTCATCAGACACTGTGTCTATGGCCCCAAATACTGTACCACCTTTTCAGACTATTTAAAGTATTGACAGTACTGCACTGTATAGATGCAGGCCCTTGTAATTGCTTGTCCAATTCTGCTAACTCATTACTGAGGACTGAGTGCACATTGTGGAATGAGTTTTATAGTGAAGAGTTGATTGGGATCCAATTGCAAGAGCATAGTGATACGTAACATGGAGCCAGCAGGTGATCCAGGTCACAACGGAGGTCAAGCAGTGATGGGAGGAAGACGAGGAAGACGTGTTGGTCAAAGGAATGGTAAGAGGACAGGCACCACTTCTGAGAGGTGGGCCTCGTTTGAGAGGTGTGGGGGAACGTGGTAGAGGACAAGGCCACGGACCAAGACAACGGCAGCAACAGCCTGCAATGACATCACAGCAGACCAGTGTCAGGCCTGGATTCACCATGCCCAAAGGTTTTTTCCAAGATGTTTGGTTAATGAAAACATCCATTGTGATGTAGATGAGAACCTGTGGCCAAATCCACAACACAGAGTTGATGACAATGTAGAAGTACAGTAATCACCTCCTGTATTCTCTCTACTACTGCAGTACTTTTACAGAGATGTATTTACTGTACATGTAGTACCATAAATGAAACCTGTATCACCTATTTTGTTCTACAATATTTAATGATTGTACGAACAATGACACAGTGAAACTATCGGTTGCTTGTGTGTGGGTGATCTATAGTTATGTTTCAATGGTATTTCACAGTAAATTGTGTTTTGAAACAATGATTGTGCAAGTGCAAGATTTCTTTAAAGA
>NW_020524756.1:102500-112036 GCF_003368295.1 Carassius auratus | reverse complement strand
GGTCAATCAATATATATATATATATTTTCACATTTTTCCCTTTATTCTACACTGCTGTTTCCATTCTCCTAAAAACAGCCTGTTGACTTCCTGGTTCTATAAAGCCCCTCCCTCAGAAATATGCAATCAGACCCAGATAATATTAGTGAAGAGGATGTTGACTTTGCTGCGTAGAAGAGCGCAACTTTGCAGATGTTTATGCTGATACAGAAACATTAGGCACGAACTAAAAAAGGGAAATCATAATCAGGGACCCCTTTAACTGTTGCTTCAATGAGTCCATAATCCACATCAAACCTTTCACATCAAAATCCACATATTTGTTTTCCTTTTCATGTGAAAAAGGTGCTTGATCAGTGCATATTTATTTCAGGATTCAAACAAGATTGCTGTTTCTCTGGAGAAATAAATATTATGGATACAAGACTTGTATTTTAGCTGTAAGCAGCAATTTGATGTTTAAAACGTTTTTTTGATGGATTTGTTACGCAAGATTTTAATTGATGAACTGGAGTTGTGTGGATTTTTGTGGGGTTTTTGTGATGTTTTTATCAGCTGTTTAGACTCATTTAGTGTGGAGGATGCATTGGTAAACAAGTAATGTAGTGATACATTTATCTGAATCATCTACATCTTTAATGACCTGAAGGTAAGTACATTTTTAGCAGATGTTCATTTTTGGATAATTTATCCCTTTAAACTGGTTTTCCTCGGTTGGTGATTGATGCAAGTTTTGACTGCAGAAGTGGTGCAACTGTTGTGAATTCAGTTCAGCCTGTGGCATGTGAGAGAGTATCGCTATCCATGGTGCTGAATATCACTTGTTTGGTTTAGCACAGGTTTATTTATGAAGTGAAGGAAAGACCTTGCCTGCATTGCCTCAAACATTTGTTTGTATGTGTGAATGTGTGTTTTCTAATATAGTATAAAATGAGGAGCAAGACTGGGCCTGTATCCATTCTGCTCTGTCAGCAGGAGCACTGGTGCTAAAATTAACTTCTGTAGATAAAAGACCAGCCACAGTGTTTGGCAAGCTGTATAAAGACTTATTTCACTCCAACTTTGTTATGTTACATAATTAAAAATGGCCAAGCTTTGTTTGTTATGGTGACAGGAGCAATACATTTAATTTTAATTTTAGTTTAAAATAACATATTCAAGATTCATGAATGCTCATGTTCCCCTAATTTAGTTTTACAGCCATCTTAGAGCCTGGAATGACTATTAGACTATTAAAACACTCTTTTATAATCATTTTTATTTATCATTTATTATCACTTTTATTATTTGGTTGCATGTTTTATATTGCAATTCTTTAACCACCTTTTTCTGTATTAATTAATAATAATAATAATGCAAATAATAATAAAGTCCACACTGAAAATTCTTGATTAAAACATTTAATTTAGCAGAGGTATTTAGAAAAAAAGTAAACATTATGACTTGAAATAACATTAGAAGTGTTTTAGCTAGTGGTCTCAGATGTTTGGACCCCACTGCTCCACATATGTAAATAATTTAAAATAATGATATATAACCTTGCAGTCCAAAGCTCTAGCAACTTCTGAGTACACTCTAAAAAATGTTCTGCTCTTTCTTTCTTTCTTTCTTTCTTTCTTTCTTTCTTTCTTTCTTTCTTTCTTTCTTTCTTTCTTTCTTTCTTTCTTTCTTTCTTTCTTTCTTTCTTCTTTCCTTCCTTCCTTCCTTCCTTACTTCCTAATTTAATTAATTTTATTTTATTTGAGGATTATTAGAAAATCCCTTATTAATCATTATTAATACCTTATTATGTGTTATTATTTTTATACACTGTTTTTATTTTTATACAATTCATTGCTTTAAATATAATATTTAAATATTTCTAACTTTTAGCTCAGCTCAGTGGAGAGTCTCTATGGTCTTCATGACTCTGATTGTACTATGTGTCAAGTTAAGTACTTTTTTTTTCTGGTGATGATGGTCCCTGCTGAAATGAGGCAGAAGGAGAGGTGTAATCTTTCTTTCTAATCTCATTCTGTGCTTAGTGTCTCAGAGGCAAAGGGATCTCTCGCCCACAGCTCACGACTGCTAACTCACTGAGGTTTTCATAGCACACGGCTGTACAGTACTCTTACCAAATTCACCCAAATGTCCTCTAGGCTTCATATTACTATCCTCAATCCCACACAGAGCTATACATTCATTTCTACATGTAAGAAGTCAAATGAGGTTCATTTAAAGAGATAGTATACACCATGTATACAGTATACATGGAAGTCGTGGCCTAATGGTTAGAGAGTTTGACTCCTAACCATAAGGTTGTGGGTTTGAGTCTCGGGCCAGCAATACCACGACTGAGGTGCCATTGAGCAAAGCACCGAACCCCCAACTGCTCCCTGTGCCCCATAGCATAAATGGCTGCCCACTGCTCCGGGTGTGTGTTCACAGTGTGTGTGTGTTCACTGCTCTGTGTGTGTGTGCACTTTGGATGGGTTAAATGCAGAGCACAAATTCTATGAGTATGAGTCACCATACTTAGCTGTATGTCACGACACTTTCAAATTGCATGCATTAAAAATACATTTGAAAAATGTAATTTTGGGTAATTTCTGTATGTAAACTTTAAATGACAATTATGACACCTATTAAAGAGATAGTATATCCCAGAATGTAAATACTGTCTTTTTTTTATCCACTCTTATGTTGTTCTAGGCTTGATTCTAATATTTTATTCCCAAAGAACACTAATTAACTAACTAAATAAATAAAAAAAATGCAAAATTGCATACACAAATCAAATCAAATTGTTTTTTTGTTTTTTTTTTAACTAACCAACAAACCAGCCAAATAGGCTTCCTTCAGATGTTTCGTTTCATATATCTCAGTCAGAGCTATATCTAATTTCTGTGTGAGGCATCACAAAACATGCTTTTAATATCAGTCAAATCTATTCACACTGGCATTCTGCAAGAAAGCAATATGCAGAAAGTAGCAATGTTATATCAAGCACGGCCCCGTGAGGAACGTTCTCTGAGACAGGAGCAATCTATTTAAATCTAGCAAGTGTAATCAGACAGCCTCATCTGTGACTAAATGTCTAATGTAGAACAATGGGACCCTCTTTTCCCAAAATCTGTGCCGCCTTCTCGGTTTCTTATTATTGATCCACATCGTGATGAGGAGATGAGATTTGTGGTCCCTTTGGTTCACATAGTAACCAGTGAAACTAACGCATTAGAGGAAACCTCTTCAGTGTACTCAAGAGAAAATGGTGTTCTTTTGTTGTATTTTTGTTGTATTATTTATTTATTGTGGTTTGATACGGCTCCGTAATTTAAGCCAAAGCTTCATTAGTTGCCTCAGGAGTTTCATAGGCACTCTGAGAAACATCTGTTAACAGATGAGGTTCTAGACAAAGCTCTGTTGGAGAACAATGTGACCTCGCTGGGAAACCATAACCATAAATGTATATATATGTTCCAGTTTTAATCACAACTGGTCATATAAACACACCCTGGAGATCTACTGTGATTTCTTATTTATTGATAGATACATCTGCATATTATAGTACCTCAGGTTGAAGAAGTATAATGTTGAGGACACGTGTAATTTCTTCACGTTGTGTTTTACTACAACCATGCATGCAGCGAGCGCCCACTGATCTGTCCTGGGGTTTGATTTATGTCCCAGTGATGATCATGCCTGCAGGAGATCCATATTTCATTAATCAGATGTGTTCCACTCACATTCCTCACCACAGGCAGAGTTGTAGTGACGGTCATTGTAAATTCTGCCTCACATTTATTTTATTTTTTGTCTGGATCCAAAATTACCACTCTACAAGTGCCAAATGCTACTAAAAACCAGATTGGTGTGTAAATATGTTACCGTACCCTTTTAGATGTTACACTCTTGCTTTACATCATCAAAAGCAGGGTGTGAAATTAGATCTTTTTTGCAAAATATTTAGCAGGCATTATTTGTTTATTTATTCATTCCAATTAAAATTACTTTACACATAAAATATGAATAAATAAAAAAACGAAAAGTGAAAACTTTCGCTTAGTAACTCTTTCTGTAAGTTACAACTCATTGTGACTGAATCAGTTGTTCAATGGATTCGTTCAAACATAATGATTCATTCAAGAATGAAACATATGCCTGTCTTTCAGTTTTCCCCGTTTTTGTTCCTGGTTTTCCTTATATAGTCTTTTTCCTGTCCTCGTTTAGTTTAATTATGATACCTGGCACCTGTGTTTGTTAATTATCCCCATTATTTTAGTCCTTGCCTCTGGGTTCTATGTGTTTGAGTGTTTCCTGCCGTCTCCAGTGTGGCTGTACCCTGTGATTTGTGGACTAAAGACTGTTTTTGTTTACTTGTGCCTCCTGGATGCTTCCTAAATAGCAGATTGTACCAGAAACAAGCTTTTTTATTTTTTTGAATATCAGTACGATGAATGATCCGTTTCTTCATTTAAAGCCAACTGGATGTTTACAAACATTGTGTTTATTTATTGATCTGAACATATAATAGGCAAAACTGTTAGCAATTAAGCAAAATAATATAAGTGTTAATTTGCAGTGCTTGCATGAGCGACTAAAAATGGGGACCAACAACCATTCAAATGTGTTTTTCTTTTGACTTTTTCTGAACAGTGTAATGAAAATCAATGACTTGCTGCAACATAACTACATTATTAAGATACAATCTGTTTTTGGCAAACATTTGGCTAGAGTCCTGTGTTAAATTTTCAAACATGATCATAAATGATGTTAGTCTGCCTCTCACTGACGTAAGCAGTGTGAGAAAATCAAATGAAAAGAGATCCAAAGCACCTAATAAAGACAAATCAATTTATTTATCTCAGTGGACAATTTACCATTGGAAGTTGGGGCTGGGAAGCCAAAAGGATTTTATTGTTGTAGCTCAAGGCCCGAGACAAAATTCTTGGCTCCATTGATTGTGTTTTCAGCATTCTCGTTTGCATGGCACATGCCCCATGTTGCCCTTTATTTGTGCTATTTTTTTATTTTGTTTTAGTTGTGGTGGAGAGCCATGCATGGCACACAAAGACGGCAGTAGAGAGGGAGAGAGGCGTAGGCAGCCCATGTGAAGGCAGTGGCCCCAGGGCAGGCAGTGCAATGCAAAGCAAGCAAGCTTAACAAGTGAAAGTGCAGCTGAGGCCCACAACTGCACCTCTCGCCTGCTCCGTTCCTCCTCTCCTCTCACCTCCCCTCTCTACCCAGAAGAGATTTATGATTTATGTACTGTGACACCACATGATATTACTGACCTGGATCCCCACTCCTGCTTGTTTGCCCAGCTGTTGTGACTGTTTTAACACCTTTCCTTTCATTAGTTACCACTGTGCGCACGCATATGTATCGTTCTAGCTCTGTTGTTGGATTCCTGTCCCTCTATTTTCTTTATTTTAGGACACTGTGTCCTAATCCGTAAATAAAACCAAAATTCCGCTTCACATAACTGCACATTAACATGAAATCTCCTTTGATTGGCTAAGATGTGTCACATTACACAGCAGTGATGTAGACAGAGAAATTGTTTGTCACATTGCATCTTGCCCGAAACATACTTCAAGAGAAAGTTCACCCAACATACTTTCACATCATTTCTAACCCATATGACTTTCTTTCCTTTTTTTTTTTTTATCTTGTTTTGTGATCTATTTAGAAAGTGTATAAACTATCTATTGCATAAACCATCCCTTTATATACAAAACACATGACATCAAAACACAAAAATCAATACATCTAACTTCTTGCATGACCTTTGCTTTGTGGTCTGATACGTTTTGACACACAGCGAAACTGAGCTTGTGCGGCTAGAAGTCTTTGTGTTCAGATACTTGGAATATGTTATGGGTCTAATTCAAAATTATCTCTCAAACGTTCTTGTCTTTTGTTGTTATGGATGGCTTCTCCGGGTGCTAAACAGTGCATGAGTGTGACACTGCTGAGATCAGAAAGGATAAGCAAAGTAAGTAAATAAATGAAAATGGGGAGGTCAGATGCAAGCAGGTTTATTATCCCACGGGAAAGCAGAGGAAGAAAGAGAGAGCAAGTTAATATTTTTATTAACTTGTGTGATTTGCCACTGTTTTGCATTGGAGTCATTTGCATTTCTATAAAATCCACAGAGAATAAAATAAATATTTTTGTGTGCATAAGGTTATTGCCGAAGCGTACATGCATTTAACTGCGGTTAATCTTGTTTGCATTCTCACGAAATCCATAATCATGACCTGATTTGGCTCTCAGCGAGAACCCTCGGTGTTTGTGTTTGTGTACGAAATGACAATTATGCTGGACCGAAGACCGAATCCTTCTGAATAATGGACACACTCTAATTTTCTGTTGCAGACACACCCAGCATCTGTAGACAAAAACTTCCACAAATGACAAACACATTCTGACACCAGACGGACGGCCTTGCTGAGCTCTGTGTCTGACCCGAGGGTGGAAGTGTTGTGGCCTGCTGTTTGATGCTCTTTTACCCATGAATCCACAGAGGGCTGCTGGATGCTCTGTTGATCTTTTAACTGTGCCATTGTGTAATTTGGTACTTTAATGCTTATTAGATACAGTCTCTATTGGCTTAATACTTAAACAGGAAGAATCGGAATTGTTTTATGAATAGGTAATGCTGTATCATAACTGATTACTTTTAATTGATGGTAACGTTGTAACCTAACTAACTACTTTCCAAAGTAACTATACCCAACACTGCATTTAAGGTAATCTAAAAAAAAAAAAAAAAAAAAAAAAAAAAAAAAAAAAAAGTTTGATTATTCAACTGAAAGCCTTTTTTTTCACTGCAAAGGAGGCACAGAAGGGCCTTAGGCTATAACACATTTGAATGTATTTCACTATGTTACATTTAAATGTGTTAAACAGGAGTCACAACTGCGGGAAGCTCAATGCTTCTGTGGCTTGTTGAGTCTAGTTTCTCAAGAAGAAGCCGACAGAAGATGCCTGCTGATTGTCATGACAATGAGGGAATTTCATTTACTGAACGAAAGCTATAAGAGCACATGGGCAAGGCGGGCATATTTTATTGCACTTTTTAAAGTGACATACAGTAGATACATATTTGAAATATTTTGATATTCACTGTATAAATTGCTTTATACATGGAAATATAGAGCTGCCATTATATTTTATCTGGAATCCCACAAGCCACAGTCTTCATCTCCAGACTGTTGCACAATGTGTGGATCACTTATTGGCATTGAAAATTATTATACAGTTTAGATGTTGATTTTATTTTAGTTTGTTTTGTTTTTTGTTTTTTTGTTCATTATTTTGTTTCAGTTTACAAGTTTACCATTTGTTTGAGTGTGCAAAAACAACCCTAATGTGGATAATTACACAAATCATTGCTTCAGCTTTTGACTTGTGAGCTTCTCAAGATGTCACAGTAGCATCAGGCGTCCTCTCATGACACGGCCTTTGCTCATGCTACACTGCAACAGACTGATTTCTTTAGATCTGCTTGAATGGAATTGTTGCCTTGGGCACTTTGTCTTCATATTCTCTCTTTCAGTCTGTCTCTCTCACACCCTTTGTCTCCCACTTCCAAGCCTTTAAGTAATAACAAAAATAATAATAATTAAATAATAAAATAAAATATGCAATGCCAACACATCCAATTTATCCATGAGGGTCTCAGATACCAGCTTGTCCTTGTTTGTCAACCAGGAGGATCTAAACAGATCTTCACATAAAAAGATGGCTTCTCTTCAAGAAGAACAAAACACAGCCCAGTTTAGTCCTCAAAGAATTTCCCGCAAAAAAAAAGAAAAAGAAAAAAAAAACAGTGCTTGGTTTTGGGAGTTCATTGCAACATTTACACATTTTATCACTGTCGTCTAATTTTGATAAGTCTTGGATCTGGAGTAGAAAGCATTTTGCCACGTTACAGGTCCTCTTATGGAGCGTTATGTCTTGAGGCAGCATTGTTTCCTCTAGTTTCATCATTTCTTCCCTTATGAGCATTGCTGTGGATCTCTACGGTCTACTAAATCCCCTCCTTTTATGGCTGAACACGGCAGAGCTGACAACAGAGCACTTCTACGTTCATTACAATTCAAAAATAAATAAAATAAATCACTTCCAATTAATCCTGCTGGTTAATTGACTGGTAAAGCATATTTCAGAGACCCAGGAGGGACGTTCGGGAATGCTGTGAGATAACCAGCATTTTGATTGTCAAGTAATGCAGTGCGTTAAGAGCAAGATGATCCTATTTTCTCACTGAACGGTGATGTTTCCAATTACTCTCCCTATTAGTGTTGTTTTACTTGTTAATTACAAATTGTATTCTGCTGAAATTGAATATGAGTATTTCTAAGTTAGAAAGCTTACATCACTGAAACTCTGTCCATTATGCCGTTGTGTAAAACAATATGGCCTTTCATTTGAGATGTGACAGAGTGCATGGCTACAAATGACTTTGGGGAACTAAGCGCAGGGCTTCATCAGACAAGCATGTTCAAGCATCATCGATCGGCACATCCTGAAAGGGTCCATCCTGCCCCTTCTAAGGCTTATCAGAGGCAATCTGCCAGACTGTTACATCACTTTTTGAGAAGAAAGCTCTTAAGACCTTGCTAAAGCTTTGGGACAGATCATAATTATTCATGAAGTAGCTCGTGCAGCCGAGTGAGCTGAGGTCCCGAAGTGCCCAGGCTAATTTCCACTCCATCCGACTGCCTGAACGTAGCGAGGGGGAGTTGTGCTTTGCATGGGAACCACTAGGGGTGGAGGAATGATTCTATACGTTGGCAGAGCAACCCAACCACTGTCAGACATGACAACCAACACTGCTGCGGGAGACTCGCAGGGGAAGAGATTGGAGAAGAGGGAGTTGATAAATTAAATAAAGCACTTATCTCCTGTCCTTTGTCCTCCCCCATTTGTCCTCGATCTAAATTGCCAAAGTGCAATTTTATGTCCACCTAATGATTTGTCTTTTTCTAGTAGACTGTGTTTAAAGTTTGGAAGTTGGAGAAATAGGAGAGGCTTTGATGCATCTTTAATTAGCATCGTGACTTCAGCGCAATACAAAACATCTCAAAGAAAGAATCAGATGAGCTAAACACCTTGAGTCTTTGATCAGCAGTCTTGTGAAAGAGACAGAGTAAAGAATATTTGCTTTTAATATGCACAGCCCTGTGAGAGATGAGTCAACATTTGAGTCTTCAGAATCTAAAGCTTGTAGTTAGAGTAGTTCGGCTGTACTTGTTATGCGTTGTGAATACTTCTCTGCTTATGAAACTTTTCATTTCTATTGCCTGAAACTTTTATTAGACTTTTTCAGCAAATGCCTGATGTAAAGAGATGCCTAACTTTCAGAAAATTTACACTGTCAACTTCAGGAGGTCAAACTTATTATTAAATTTCTGAGTTTCAGTTATTTTTCGTTTTCAATAAATCTTATATGAGGTTTGGAAATTTTGCAACTGTACTGAAATTTTTTGACTGCAATTCATCTCATATATATATGTACAGTATTTAATATACGCAACCAACAAAAG
>NW_020524756.1:0-100000 GCF_003368295.1 Carassius auratus | reverse complement strand
ATGCCAAAAGACATCTACACAAACAACTTTAATTAAGTAACTTATTTTTGTTGTTTAAAGAAATGTTCTGGGTTAAGTACAAGTAAAGCTTAATAAACAGCATTTTTGACGATGTTGATTACCAAAAAATTATTTTTGCCTGTCCCACTCTGGCAAATTTTTTCGAAACGCTCTTAACATTCTCTAAACTGTAAGAGCAAACTGTTTAATTGGGCATCTCTAGTGCATGTCTGCAAAATAACTTGCCCAAAATATTAAATTCATGCCTAAGAATGTAGTTATTGTGTCAGTAAATTGGACAATGGCACTAAAACAAAAAGTGTTTTAAAGAATTTTCACCATGGCAGTCAACACTGGAAATGTTTTTATACAAGTGCAATTTTTGTCTTAATTTTTTACATTTTTTTTTTGACACTCTTGTTTTTAGATTCAGCTTTTAAGAAAAGGTAAAAGCTTACTCTGGGACAGGGGTAGATAAGTTTGGTCCTAGAGAGCCACTGTCCTGCAGAGTTTAACTCTAACACTGATAAAAAAACTTGTTCAAGTATGTTTGATTAGGGTTGGAGCAAAACTTTGCAGCATGGCAGCTCTCTAGTACCGAATTTGCCCTTGCTCTAGGAAAACAGAATTTGATTACTGAATGGCTCATTTTGTATGTGGTGGCTCACATGATGAAAGAATGTTTAATAGTTGTGAAGAGTATGACAATTTCAGAGAGAATCAATTGATCGGTTTTGATCAGTCATTGGCATTTAGTTATTGAGCAAATTGTAGACGTTTGTACTTATTCTTTTGCACACATGCAAAAACAAATTTGCAATGAAAATCTGGTGTGAAGAACAAATTAATTTCTCAAAGATTTGAACTCCATGTTTTAAGAAGAAAATATGTATTTCAACAATTGAGCCAAAGTGATTAAGAGAAAAAAAGTACCTGTAGTGGAAGTGAATAGGCTGAAGTTTGAAGGATTTAATAGCCATAGTTTGAAGTATGTAAAATTAGAAATATTTTATAAATATAATTCAATTTAGCATTCATTTTTTTGGTTAAAACTAGTTTTTACACCGTTGTATTGTTTGGTTTTGAATATAGGCTAGTAAATAAATTTTTTGACTATAAAGTCTTATTAACACTTATATTGCTTGTGTCTATGCCATTGATTGAGAATTTTAGCCTTTATGGACTCACCCCACTTTTACTGTACAGTATGTGCTTTACTGTACCCTTTTTTATTTTTTTTAATTTTTTTTTTTATTTTTTTTAATCAGGGGCAGGACAAAATGAACTTTTGTGGAAATCAACATTAAGCCACTATCAATTTAAATTAACATGAATTGAATCCAGAATGTACTGCATGTCTTGTCATTTCCAGCTGCTTTTATCGTAATTGGAAGTGCACTAAACGAACAGATGCCTGTCACATACAATGCTTTACTTCCACTCAATTTAACAAAGGCTTTTTGCCTTGTGAGACATGACTGTTGACTCTGATGCCACTGGCTTAGTAGACTTCTCTGTTTAATGAAAGCAGTTAAGGCTTAATTTCATGCTAAATAATGACTGCTCATGTGCACTACTCAATAGGTGCCTCCAGGAGAACGTTGCTACAATGAGTTGGCAGTATATAGGTTGCATTGCATAAGTTGGCCTAGTAGAACAAAGCGCAGCCAACAAAGACTTGTTGTCATATGATTGAGAGCTTTAAAGAAAACTAAACTGAGCAAAGAATCCTGTGAAAACTGACACCAACCAGCAATTGCTCATAGAAAATGCTGACAGCTGAAACAGCCCTGTTGGATCTTAAATGAGATACCGGTTTCAAGCTCAAAAGGAGTGGAATGGAGATTAACTTCTGTCTTTGATAGACATAGCACTCAATGTTTTGTGTCTGGCATACATTCATACGTACGTATGTATGTATGTATGTATGTAGGTAATATTTCCAATTTCATTATTTTTCTTAAATCCCCTGACTTTAGCACACCATGCAAATCTTAAACACAATGCTCTGCTAAATACAATTATAACATCTAAGCTACTATTGTCCCTTGCCTAATTTTCCTTTCCATCAACCAAACAACTTCACTTGCTAGAATCATTTAAGTGTAACAGTATTCATTGCATTATCTTAAGTCGGCCGTTACACAATAGGGTAATTGCAGGAGAGCAAAATAAAACATGCTCTCTTTAAGATGGCATGCAATTACCGTCAATACAACTGCTAGCTGTTATGATAATTATACAAGAGACATTAATCATTGATGTGTGCACTTTCTGTAATCTTCTGATTAAAGAGAAATCTACCAACAAAGAACCAGAACCTGAATAAAACAGCAATCCTGTTTTGTTTGTTTTTTTGTAGGTTTTTGTTGGGTTTTTTTTTTTTTTTTTTTTTGTTAATGAGGCAGAGGTTCTTTGTTTTTGCTTTAATAGATGCATGGAATTAACCAGCAAATGCTTAACCAAACAAAAACGCCTGCTTCTAAATTCAGTATATCATGAGGAGTATTCATGGGGAGCTGAAGAATCAAAAGGTTTGACTGCTTTTGAATTGAGGTACGCTAGCACTCGAGTTAGCATTTATATTGATTGTAGCAAACACTATTGTTCTGTTGTTCCAAAAGAATTGTTCTGTTCCAAAAGAGCTTGTAAGTAGATTTTCTGCTTTTGGGGTATATCTTCACAATATATACTCAATTCTTTGATAGGAATATGGATATCAACAGACATTTATTCTAGTTTAACTTATGTCTGTCAGATTTTGGTTAATGACTTTTATTTTGAAAAGCTAATAGTGTATTACTGTTTTACTTATTTCGTCTTTCTACCCAGATCATGTTCTCTTAATGTTTTCTTATCATTTAGTAGGGCCAAATGGATTTATCTAAACTATTTTCTTTTTTTTTTTACTTCTTTTTTTTTGTGTGCCAGTTGTCGGGGGAAATCTGTGGAATTCTCCGAAATTGATTCAAAGATGGTAATCTGTGCCTAGATGAGCTGAATAGTACTTCAGCTGAATGTTTTATTCAATGGACAAAGGTGGAGGTGGATAAGTAGAACTTTATAAATGACAGGGATTTGTATTTGTTAGACATTTGCTATGGTTTCCGTTTTTGAAAACTGCTCATCTTTATTATTATTATTTTATTTTTTTGCCATCGTTGTTGTAATATGGGTAGTTTGTCTTTAGTTTCATGGTCTGTTGTAGCTCTTCTTGTGTTTGTTTAAATGGCATTTAAATCCTCATTTAATTCAACTGAAGCTAGACTTTGTGGTGGAGGAGTTGGTAGAGATGTCAGCTTACATTTGTCTGCGAAGTCATATTTTATAATGATTGTTATCAGTTGTTGCATAGCATGATGAATGCAATTTAAGGAAGTTTTAATGTTTGATTGCTAGCAACACATTGTGAAGCGCCCTGTTGTGCACCATAAAAGAGAAATAAAGGAGTAAATAAATAGCTTGAAATGGCAGAAAATTGGGTTCGTTTCTGTCATGAGGCAGATCTCTCCCACCTTTCTTTATTCCTATAGGTGTTTACATCATTTTCTCGCTCTTTATACTTTCCCTTTTTCTTTCTCTCTCTTTACATTCTGCCTTGCTCTGTTTTTCTTTATGCTTCTTTCTTCAGTGAATGGGCACATGGGCTAATGGGCACAGCCCTGGTTTCCATAGTAACCAGCAGATACGAGCATGTGATTGTTTGTGTGTTATGTAGCAAGTATTCTCCTTATGACACAGACACTCTGTCACACGCTCATTTGCGTTTGACGTATGATTGGATAGTAAAAGATAAGAGCAAATAGTAAAATTAGATAAAGCAGCAACTTTAAAGTGTTTTTGCATGTCCATTTTATCTGGGATTCAAATTTAAATGAATGTATGATGATATATAGATTTTTTATATATATGTTTAACTGTTCTACCATTTGCCCAGTATTAATGGGACATTTCAACCTGCAAAAGAATCAATATTTTGAGCTTTGAGCAGGTTCTTCCTTTAGTCTCTCGATCAAGGCACAAGGGGAAATGAACCGTTCTGCGTCATGGCTGGCCATTCTGAGAAAAGGCACAGATGGAAGAGACCCTCTGGATTTTGAGAGCCTCTCCAAGCCCAGTTCAGTCACATGCACACACATACACGAACACATGATCCTAGATTGAGACCCTTTGGCCTGTGTGCACACCCACTCTGCTGATGCTAATGCAAAGTGGGCTGAGTAACAGCATCTGAGGAAAAAAAGGCTTAAAGTAGGTGGACACCCACTTCTAATTATCAAGTTTGTCTCTTTCAGCTTCACCGTTCACAATAAAATACATAAAATATCTTTCATAACATTTGTAGAGAAAGTACCCTTGTCTGTTCTATGAGAACCATTTTTGTTAAGTTATTCAAATTTTATTTAGAATTTACATTTTCATATTTTTTACTTTTTACATTTTCAATATTTTGAATCGTTGTTATATTTAAAACACTAACAAAATGTGAAATGTATTTTTAATCCAATCATAATATGCATTTAAATTTTTCCTAAATTTACTTTTACAACACTTCTTTTATTTTGATTTATTTTAGTGTTTTATTGTTAATATTATTTTATTATTACTAGAAAGAATATCATCGGGTAACATCTTGGAATGATTCTCTTTCAGTCAACTAGAATTTTGATATTGGAGCTTCCCCAATGTACCATATGCAAAATGTGAAGGGCATATGAAAGCACGAAACCGAGATCAGAGTTTGTGTGGGTGGTATTAATTGAGTTCAGAAACTATTTTTATGTTAGCTACTGAATAGATTCAAAGCTCAAAAGGTATGTGCCGAAAAGCATGAATTTCTACTCTCATGAAGAAAAGCTCTATGGAAATGAAGCTCTTTGTGTTGCACCATCTCATTGTGTCAAATCCCTCTCATTCAAAGTCGAGCTCAGTCCTTAAGATCACCCATATCAGCGGTGCCCTGCTGTGACAGAACTACAGTGACAGCCTGAGCCTACAGTAAGAATGATCTACCATAGGTTAGTCACTGTAATGAAGCAGCAACAATAGCCTCATGACATGCTGACATGTTATAAAGACTTCAGGCACTGAATATGTGATAAGTATGGCACAGACAGTCACAAGCGTTGTTTGCTATAATAGCTGCGGAGGCATCAGTAAATCAAGTGATGAATGTGTGATGATGTATACTGTAAATAATAATAATAATAAAACAGCTTTCAAACTATGTCTGTTAGTGGTAATCAGACAGTTCATTCTCTTGGGTACAGTAGGTCTCGGTATATCCTGGGCAAGCTTTTACTGCAGGGCACCCACAACCTCATAGTGACACTGGAACCTAATAGTTTACCCAACCCTCAGGTCTACTATCATGATGCTCTTGGTCTTTTTCTCAGCGGGGTTCTGCCATTTGCCCGCCTTCCACTGACGCACCAGTAACTGAGCAGGATCAAAAGAGTAAATGCAGCTGCATTCACTGAAACTGTTTGAACAGCTAGCGAAACATCCATTGCAAGGCTTACTGTAGTTTTTATTTCGGCCTTGACTGTAATTTCCTCATCTCTGTCAGTACAAAGAAACTGCCTGGCCTTTCTGCGTGGGGAAATTGTCAGAGGATATTGTGCAAACGATCGACTAGGGTTTTAGCAGTGAATTGGGGTGGAGACAGAAATGTGGTCCCCTAATAACTCCAACACCCTCTTTATGCTCTGATTCTAAACTATAGGATTCATTATATATTGTGTAGGTCATGATTAACCATTGATTTATATACTTGTGATAGTGTTGGAATAATTTCAAGAGAATAGTCGCCTTCTAGCCTATTTCACACTTATACATTTGTATGCAAATACAGTACAACTTGATATAGTATGTTTGTAATGCCTGTAACCATAGTGACAGATAACTAGTAAATGTAAAGACTTTGTCTTGTACCTGGAGTGTGAAACTGCAAAGCATGTGTTTGCTGGCCAACTTCTGCTTTTTGATTTATTGTCCCGGTCTATTGCATATGCTCATTTCCCACTTACCACTCTTTAAAGTAATCTTGAAAACACTAATAATTTAATAACATTGTTAAATGTAATATTATACAGTAGATTGTAATGTTGTGATGTTGATGATATTGATTTTATCAATATTTCTTAAATTATTTAATAATAATTTGAATTAATTAGTATATATTTTCAGTTATTCGTTTTTTATTTTTAGTCATTAAAGTGTTTTGTAATTTTTATTATTTTAAACTGTTTTAATGTTTTTAAATATGTTTATATAGCTTTATTTTTTTTCAGTTTTGTTTAGTAAATGTAGTACTTTAACTTATTTAATTCTGTTAGTTTTTCATCTAAGATTTATAGTTGATTTTTGCTTTATTTTAGTGACAAAACAATTCCTTTTAGTCAACAATAACAACACTGGTTTTTAGTGTTTTATTTTGAATGAATTTAGACAAACAAATCCAGAATTTTAATTTCAGACATATATTGATTATCAGCCATAATATAAAAACAGTTACCAATATTGACTAGAATTTTAATGTCAAATTTCGAATTTTTATCAAAGTAGAATGCTGCGTATACTGCGTCTCCCTTCATTCAGCATCTCAGGCTTTCATAATTATGAATGTCGATGCTTTTGTCTCCACAAGTGTGAATATGATTTTTCTGCATGGAGGTTTGAAGGAATGAGTCACTCATGTAGTCACAACTACCTCCCCTCATTTGTCTTCTTTTATTTTTATTTCTCTTTTACAGGCACAGATACACAATAAACATTTTAGTCCTTGAGTCATCACAGTTGCTCTGAAGCACTTGACATCTTGGATGTCTCTCTTTGAGTATCCCGTCATTGGTAGCAAACTTCATGTTATAGCAGTCAACCTTTTGAAGCAACTACGCAGTTCCGCTCTTCCGGATTTCTGTGTGTGGGACCTTCCGCCCCCTCAAATAATTTGAATTAAGTATTCTCCACAATCCAGTTTTATCACACAGGTTGTCTTAAAGTACTGAAGTATATAGCGTAATCCAAGGGCTAGTTTAAATCCTCAAAGGATATGGACCAGGAATGTAGTTCGATGTGAAAGACTGCCAGATATAGACCACATTTCACATTAAGGCTTTCTTTCATTGAGTCTGAGGTCAGAAAGGGTTACTCAAGAGTTCAGTGCAGTAAGATTCAATTGGTCAAGATGTATAGTAAGCCAGAGGTGACGGTGCTAATGTGAAGTTATACAGGTGTTTCATCTTACTTCAGGACACTGGTTTATTAGAGCGGGAAACCAGCTGTGTCCTTCACATTCACAGCTCCTCCATGAGCATGTTTAAATCAAGACGTTCTGTGCTCAGTACTGAAACCCTTGCCTAAGGACAAAAATATATTACTGGTGGCTGGCTTTCTTACACGTGTATCTGTACACAAGCTTGTACTTTTCTGGCTGACTTTAGGAATTTGTGTTGCAACACTTTATCTTGAATTGCTTGTATTGTAGTATTTTGCATTTATGTGTATTTATAAATCTGAAGAGAAAAAAAATCTGAATAAATAAATAGATTTATTTTATTTTATTTTATTTCCCAATTAAAATTTCCAGTTCCCAATTTATTCTGGGCTGGGAGCCAAAAGTTTGCAGGTCTTGGTTCAAGAAGGGACATTCCTTCAATCATTGTGCCATTTATGGAATAACTTAAAAAAAAATATGACAGTAATGGCTCAAATAATTTGTATTTTATTTTATTTTATTTTATTTTATTTTATTTTATTTATTTGACAATTCAGTTATTTCAAAGTTTATCAAGAGTTTCACACTCCAAAAAGGACATGAATGTAGTAATCCATTTAGTAGTCCATTTCTGGTATATTCTTGACTAGAATAAGTCTTCTGAAAAGTCTTCTCACTCTTAAATCAGTCCAAAATATTGATCAACAAACTGTATATGTACAGACTACATTAAATATGATGCATCAAAATATTGAAGACAAAACATTGTTAAACTAAAAATTTACATTCATAATTTGTATTCACCTTATCCTTTGTATTCTGTCATATTTTATATCATTAATGCCTAACAAGCCTTTGTTTCTTTAAAATATAAGGTTCTTCATTGACATCTATGGTTCCATGAAGAATATTAAACATCCATGGAACATTTCCAATACTCAAAATGATCTTTACAGTAGACAAAGTTTACTCAGATTATTAAAATGTTGTTGACACTAAGAAATGGTTCTTTAAAAAACAAAATGGTTCACTAAATGGTTCTGTGGGGAACCCAAAATGGTTTTTCTATGGTATTGCTGTAAAAACCTTTTTGGATCTTCTCAGACATGATAACTGTAACCTGCTGTTGAATAAGAAGGCTCCGTGAACATTCTGCAGCATTCTGAAACAATAGTTTTTTTGGTGCTCCACATTAAAATTTGGAAAGGAATGGGTGTGTAAAAAATGTTTTTGTAAGTTAGAATGATGCTATTCAAGGAGTTATAAATAGCTTAGTTTGTAAAGTGTAGGTTGTAAAGGTCACTGTGTTATTCATGAGTTTCAGCAGAAACCTATTAGAGGGTACATTTATTTATTTATTTATTTGTGTGTGTGGTTAAGATTTAGGTCTAATAACCAAAATAATACAGGTTGGATTCCTGCAAGAGGTACAGTCATTATGCAAGAGCCAAGGTACCATTTTATGACAACCTTGTGTGAAGGTCATGGTTGCGATAATTAAAGATTCACGATTCACGTGAAAGCCATAGAAAAAAAAAAAAACATTTCACAAGCTTCGCTCATGTGGTAATAAATAATGACTCTTCAGCACCTTTTCCACCTTTCCCTTTGAAGAGGCATATTGGAGCAATTTTAACAATCCAGAAAAGTGAGACCGAACTATCAGTGGGACTACAGCCTGATGACAGAGCCTGTGAAAGATACTGTTGGAGATGTAACTGGACAGAAGAGAGGCGAGGGAAATGATAACACAACAGAGGTGAATGAGGTCAAGAGGATGTCTGAAATGTCTGGAGCAAAACAATCTGTCGGCTACAATGAAAGCACAAATAAAGTGGGAGGCTTAAATGAAAAATCAGAAACCACAGTGACACTTAAATAATTTAAAACATTTAATATGTCAATATTATTTTATTTTGAATTTACAGCCAATATTAGTATTTATATAACAGTTATGCAACTGTATACACTTATTTTTCTATTTTGTGTAACAATACCATATTATATATGGCATATAGCATAAAATTAATTTTAAATACCAACATTTTGAGAATGTGGTCTACTCAAAAAATAAGTTTTCATGATGATTTGAATCCCAGACAGGACTGTTTTCTCTATCCCAGAAGACAGGTTGTGTAGGATTAGGTTAGTGATCATTACAAAGCCTACCTTTACTAATGAGCTAGTGTCAGCCACTAGCCTGTGACATAGAGTGTGTGTTTGTGTTTTTGTGTGTGTGTGAGCGAGACATTCAGACAGACAGCGTGATGAGAGCGTGACTGTGAGCAGGCTGATTAAGGCAGGAGCAGGGGGTGTTTGGTGTGGATTTGTGTGTGCATGGGAGACAGCTGGAGGGCTTTGCCTGGGTTATTAGAGAACTGAGGAGCCATCAGGATCGATCAGCTCCGCCAAGACGACCCGACATGTAACCGATGCCCCTTTAATTAATCCTCATCAACCAGCACAACACACACACACACACATGCAGTGAATTGGAAAGTCACTAGGCTCCCTTGTATTGATGCATCCTGTCTCACTTCAACATCAGACCTATCCTGGAGAATAGGAGTGTGCTATCAGTGATTAAATAGTTTAATTTGCAGATAAATGTGTAGGGTCGTGTGATTCCTATGATGCAACGCACAATTATTATTATTATCTTGAGGTGATTTTAGAGTTCACCTCATGAGCATATCATTTCTAAAACACACGCAAATTGAAAAGTATTCAGAACCAAAATAAAAGCTTGGTTTTGAACGTATTGTCCATACTGTATTAATCCATACTGTACCATACTGTACTACTACAGAAATGTATAGTAAAATGTAATGTTCAATAGTAATATTGTTTGAGTTTGCCTGAAATGCTGCTTAATGTTGTGAATCTCTAGTGTCATGCACTGTAATCTTAAAGCTTTTATTTTGTATTATGGTTTGGTAATTGATCCAATCAAAATCCATATTACATGCATGATTTAAGCCATCATTGTGTATAATATGAGACCTACTGTGTGACTTCACTCTTAATTTGTGTGACAGTATATGCTTAATCCTAGCAATTATCACTCAACAAACAAAGACAGACATCATGTGTGACCTCTCACGGTGACGGTCATGATATTTTTCACTCCACCTTGCCACCACGTTCCAGCGTTATCTTGCCTGTGTTTAGCTGTTTGATCAGTTCTTCTCCGTCTTGTCTTCCCTGCCATTTTCCGTTCATAAGGACGGAGCTATTTTTCATCGTTCTCAGCTTCTCAGTCTCTGTCTCACTCATATAGCCTGAAGAAATGGTACTTTGTGCAAGGCAGCAGGGGTTAAATGCATTCTATACATTGGTAAATGAGCTCACTTTGTCTCTTAGTGACATGCGTCAGTTTAGATTGTGTGACAGTGCGAGAGGGAGATGAGCAGCGATGACAAGGGCCTAGCATCAGTGACGCATAAGGAATACAGTCAAAGGTCAAAAATTACACTAAACTATAAAGACAGTGGGACTCCTTGTGATTTAATAACGATTGTACACTATTCAGAATTGCATTGATTATTGATTGATTTGAACTTAAATTAAATTTCAATTGAGCTAGTAAAACATGATGCAAAAGTGCAATTTATTTTTGAATTTGAGTAATTTTTGTTGTTATTACTTAAAGAAAACAAAATCTGAATGTCTTTGAAATGATTTCATTCAGTTAAGTTTTGAAAAGTGTGAAGTTTGAAGGTTTATCTTGATTTAGCTTAAGGTATGATCCCATTAGTGAAATTTAGGGTGGAAATTGTTTATTGTCAAATGAAGTACAACTCGCACCAAAGTGACTTTCAGTAGTTTTCTGTTGGTCAGCGTGGCAAATTCACATGTTGAACTTGATCAACATGATCTTTTTCACCCTCACACCGAACTTCTGAGCTAGTGCATTTCTATTGAAATAACTGGATTTCATCTGTCAAATTTTGCAGAACAAAAGCATGTGACTACACCTTCAAATTTCAGGGTGAAAGAACATTTAATTTCCAATAATGTGGTACATGCACTTTCTACGTGAATTCCTCTTAGTGTAAATTCAAGTGAACTTCCTGTGGGGTGTGGACAGATCAGTTCAGATTCATTGAAAGGAATCCAGTTTTTTATTATTATTTAAATTTTATGTAGGAACTGAGGAACCAACAGATCCATTGAGACAAGCTGGTACAAAAGACAGCTGTGTACATTTTATGCACATTTCCCTTTCACACTACATGTATCCATCCTTCACGTCCTATCTTGAGGATACTGCCGTCATATAAGTAGGGCTTTAAGAAGACAGCATGCCCCCATCCACCGAGGACACTGCTCCCATGAAATCTGAAATCTAATAAACACCTTCATAGTAGATATATTCTGCTAGCCCTATTACATACAAAGGAGGGATGTGAAAAAGTAACACCTTCAGGTCAGGAGTGAATACTTCAGTGTTGTTGTTTTGGTTGCTAGAAGGGATGCGTTTGATTTGTCTGGTGGATTCAGTCCTCAAATACCTTAAACTACATTTAAATGGAACCACAAGAGGAGCTCAAGGATCTATACATTGTTATAGTTCATTTTAAATACCAATAAATTGTTACTGGATTATTTTTATACCGTATTATAAAAATGCCTCAAACTCTAGTGTGCTTATTGTTCACCAATTTATAGGATATGCGCTGAAAATACCCCTTCCATGACAAGCATACCCAGTTAAGGAGCCAGTATTTTAAGCAGGAAAAAATATGCATGCGTGAATACAGAATAGAACAAACACATTGCATGCAGCATAGTCTGCTGCCTACATATCTATATTTGAATGCAATCGATACTTTGTGCAGTATAAATCATTAGCATTAGTGCAAATGACATTTAACACGAAACCAACATTGGAGACAGACTTTGTATGTGCATTTAATGCCTGAAATACATTCTAGGTACCTGGACAGCTGACTTGATTTTTAGATGTGGCCGTAATATCTCTGAATCTGTGAATTTTAGTATGGGGAATATTCTCAATCCTTCTGAGAGGTGCAATTGTTTCAGGTCCGCTGAGAATTAGAAGCAAGGAATGGGAATAAAATATTCCTTTTATCTGACCTTTTCTGTTAAGAAGACTTTGTCACTGGGGAATGCAGTTTAATAATTCATTAAAGGGAAAGCCTCACTTCCTTTAGAAATCTCATTTATCTGTAGAAAAGCTTTCTTCAAGGTTTAATGATAATCTGGCATCTGAAGACCTGTGGCAGGTTCCCAAAATTAGACTTACTTGTGGATTAAGGTCTGCTTTATGTTGGTTTAAAAATAAAAGCATGCAGCCATTGCGTGTGTGATTAAAGTTCAAAATATAATATGGATTTAAAAAAATAAGTTCAATTTCAGCCTAGTAGTATATTGTACTTAGTATAGTTTAATAAAAATTCTCCCACTCTTTTATAAAACGAAACCAGATGTAATTTTTTTGGTGTCAGTTTCTGCTGCCTCAGAGAACTATGGACACTGATTAACTAAAATCGACAAGGTTCATAGCATCAGATAGTTTGCAGGTGTTTTTATGACCCAAACTAAATTCTGGTTGTTTTTACAAGACTCGTGCGTTCTAATTTGTTCGAGTTGCAATACTTTGATGCATGCTGGTTTATTATTGTCCTGTTATTAATGAAGATCAGTGTGCAAAATGTTAGAAAAATAGAAATGGACAGTTGATTGCTGTTTTTTCACGTTCAGACTGATGTTCAAAAGTCAGGCAATTTTCTCTGTACTTCTTTTCTATTTTATTTATTTATTTATTTTAAGTATAATAATGTCATTTTTCACTCGTTTATACAGATTTGCAATGTAAATGCAACTCTTCCTAAATGCTATGTGATTTATCCATTGAGCAGCTCTGTGTTCATTAACTACAAGATACGTCTTACATTGCTATTGAAAATCTTTATCTTGTTCTTGGAGATTTTTCCAACAAAAGCTAAAATGTGTTGTAAAAAAAAGTTTAAAATAAATTCAAGTCCAATAACTGTCTGAATTTAAATAAAATAAATCCCAACACTGTTGTACTTGTACACATTCAGTTGTCAATCTTATTCCGATTGACTGCAAAAACTCCTAAATGCTCTCAAAAGGAATTAAAGCAGATTCAAGTCGATACAAAATGGTACCGATGGGTCTTGTTTAAGAGGAGTCTTGGCTTTTTTAAAGCCACAGTCTTGCCAGACTACTCAGCTGCATAGTCGGGGGTAAGAAAGATGTGTTGTAGAAATGCTGACCCAGGTGGTGCCAGGCTTTGTTGTAAATATGGGGTGGCAGGAGAAAGCACAAATGAAATACAGAGAAAAAGAGAAAAGAGTGGCCAGCTGCCAAGGTAAAAGTGAGATGCAAACCTTTGCCAACAGAACCTGGGCAAGATGATAGGACGAGCATACCGCCTCTCCTCACACCTTAGTAATCAGTATAACATCTACATAGTGTCAGGATCAACAGATAGCTTGGAGAAAAGAGCAAGACATGCTTCTAGTTCAGTGTCTTGCTCAATGGCACCTCAGTTGTGGTATTGCCAGCCCGAGACTCAAACCCACAACCTTAGGGTTATGAGTCATACTCTCTAACCACCAGACCACAACTTCCCCAAAGGAATGTTACCTATTAAATTAGCTGTATATCTCATTTAAACTCGAAGCCAGAGGGTGATCTTTTACAGAATGTCCAAAATGGACTCATATGATAGAAGTAACTGTTGATGCCAGGGAGTCTATATGGACAAAATCATCCCACTATTGCTGTAGCTAAGCTGAATAACAAGCATAAAACTGCTTACTGACCTGACTGAGGTCAATGGCGAATGATTTGTAGATCCTAAGCACCACTTACAAACATCTAATCTTGTAAAATGTGTGGTAATGTAAGTAGTACTGCCTCTCCTTGAATCTCGAAAGTGAAAGTGAAACTAAAATGGAATACGCATTCAAAAGCAGTTTAGTGGCTCCCTGATGCCCGCGACTTATAATTACCCAATGATATAACTGTGAGAGACATTATTAAAATATGTATTTTCCTCCCATCTAATATTTATTCCCTTGAGGGTTAGCTAAAGTGAGGGTTAACACTTTAGCTAAATGCCTTATCTTTATTTGGGGATCAATTATGTTCTGGCTCCACATGAATTGTATTTGGTGGGAAAGGGGACAAAATGGCTCTTTTGACATTGAAGGTTGCAGACTCCTGACCTAGGATGACTTGAGGATGAGTAATTTATGGGCTTATTTTAATTTTTGGGTGAACTAACCCTTTAAGTCCAACTCTACTACACTTCTCCTCTATCTCCCATGTTAATTAGCCCCTTAAAGGAGAGAAGAACGATAAATAGTAAATCTTAATTAGGTGAGGATTTTTTTCATTATAGGCATGTCAGTTTGTTTTATCAGCAGCTTCTCAGATGCTACTCTGAGCTCTTTTCGCCTGCATATTAGATTTAGTGGGCTAAAATCTGTATTAATCTTGTTACTTAAGTAATGGTGGGAACTGGACAATCTTCCAACTGTCTTCCATCTCTGGGGACTTGCATAAGGGGGATACGCTTGAAATGTTAGAGATTTTTTTCCTCATCAATGGAAAATAATTTCTCTGTGGGTAGCATTTACTTTTCTTTAACCCGAATTACTCTCTAAGTTTATCTTAGCATGACTAGTACTAGGACTCTCAAGTTATATCAAAAGTTTGGAGTGAGATAACACCTGTTAGGGGAGGAGCCACACAAAAATGTTCAGCTGCAGCCCCTCAGCTCTGCTCAAGTCTCTCAAGTTTATGAACCAGCACAATTAGAAATTATAACAACTGATAAATCTGAAGTTGTGGCCTGATTGTTAGAGATTTGGACTCGTAATGTACAGTGCTCTCTCCACCCTCAATATCATGACTTAGGTGCCCTTGAGCAAGGCATCGAACCCCCAACTGCTCCCTGGGTGCCGTAGCATAAATGGCTGCCCACTGCTCTGGGTGTGTGTGCACTTTGGATTGATTAAATGCAGAGCACATTTATTTATTTTTTAAGACCGATAAATTCATCGAAAAAAAATAGTTTTATATTTTACAAAAATACTATGTAAAACAATAAACAATAAAAAATTAAAATCAAATTTGGGGCCAAATTTATTTTTATTTTTAATACATTTATATTTTTGAAATATATAAAACAATTTATTTTATTTGGATGCATTTATCAGATTTACCAATTGTAATAAAATCTCTAATATAACATTATTAGAATCAGGTAGCCAAAGCTAAGTTAAAGCTTCTGATTGCAAAGCAGTTGGAGAGTTTTTGACTGTATTTTACTATATTCCCCAACATCAGCTCTCAGTATCTTTGATCACAGACAAGTGATTTCATCCAGGAATCATAAAATCAAAAATTCAAACATGAAAAAAAAAGGAAATTCATCGGATCTTGCACTTCCAACTTACACTCTGTGTGTGTACACATCCATGTTGCCTAGTAACGAATGTGCTTGCAGAGGGATAACATACTGTAATTTGTGCGGAAACAGCAACATTAAAATTTTTGATTGGCTGGCAGGTGGCATTTAAACTTGGGATAACTTGAGACAGCTATGAACTTGGCAAAGAACTTCCCTCCATATGCCTGCACCTCATCCATTAATTGTATATAGCAGGACAAGTTATCCCTTACTTCTCACCATGAGAAATACAAGGTTGTGGCGTGTGATCTGGGTGAAATGTGTGTCTCACATTGAATTCTTGAAACTAAGATTGGTACTATCAACAAACAATTATACATGACAAAGTCATAGTGTATTTAGCTTGAAACTTGAAACTTGCTTAGCTAATGCAATATAGCCTGTAAACAGATCAATTTCATTGTACTTTTCTCTTTCTATCCTACATATCGTGGCTTAGAGGTGCATATAAATCAAATTTACCTCTAAAAATCAAAATAAGGTTAAAGTGTACTTGTACAGTAGGTGCATTAGAAAGGTATACTATTGTTCCTTTTATAGCTTCTGTTGAGCCACAATCACAATTTACTCAATTCTTTAAAAAACAAAAAAACTGATGTTACAGAAATTGATATATACTTGTACTTTTATAGCATCACAAACTTCCTGACTGTCTACAATATTCGCTAACATTTTAACCTCTTAGCCAGCATAAAAGACTTCCTTGTCCTGAACGCCTTTCAACTTGCACGTGTCAGTGTTTATGAATAGATTAAATGAAACGGGACAAATTTAATCTTGACAATCTATGTATCATTATAAAGATCTAAGCTGCAAGCATCGACGACAGATCGCTGTTTTTCAATGGAAAGCTTATAAAGACTGTAACAGTTGTACAAGTGCAGTATTTTCTCACATGTCCCTGGACCTGATTCTAGCCCACTATAAATATGCATAAAAATATACATTGCATGTGATGCTGAAATAAGTGTGGCATTTCTTATTGCATCATAAACACAAACTATTTCCATAACAGGAAATGCCACTTTAGACTATAATCGTTCTCTGTATGCGTGATTTTATGTTATTGATTTAATAAAGGTTTGCTAGTATACATGGAGAAGAAATGGCCAGAGCTGATCTACTAAATGCCTAGTTCAGTCATGAAACTCTAACATGCTGCTGAATGGTTGCCTCACAGCCGTTACACCAACCAATGAGCTATTCCTTCCTATCTAGACTTGTTTTTTTATTCCAGTCTGACCAGGTAGGGTTAGACTACGCACTCACTTTCCCTCCTCCTCCCTTACGCAGCACCTGTCTAGATCTCCTACAGGGTATTTCATCAAAACAGTCATCATCTTATGTATCTGGGGAGTGTTGTGCTGCCAGGTAGCAGCATACGTTTCCTTCTCTCAATTTATTGTGGTCTAGCAGAGCAGTCGTGTTCTGCCTGCAGTCACTGCAGAAGCGTATCAGATCAAGTGTATGAACATAGTCATATTCTAATAAATGTGTTTTATCTACGACAGTTGTCATGACTGAACTTCATTATTTGTTATTGCATCTTTCAGGTGTGCAAAACCACATCCTGACTATTTTGGTGTACTTTGTTTTTCTCAATGAATACGTTTTGGTGCTTTAATAAAGGACTGTGTCAATGCAAATAGATTAAACTGCATCTGAAAGTGATTTATCAACCTTGAAAGTCATTCAGATTTGGTAAATGCCTGTGCAAATTCATTACGGCCAATGGACAGGTATTAATTTGATTTAGGTATCACAATCAAGTACTCATGAATGAAAATGAATTTTCCCTGAATAGCACGGTTTTGAATTATTACAATATATATCATAAAGCTTCTGTATAAAGAAGCTTTGGCTACTACGTAGATCTCCATTCTGTCTTGTCATTTTCACAAGTGAAACCAAATTGATGTAGTCATAGCAAATCTACAACCAAAAAAAAAAACTGACCATCAGTGACCACATTACTGGCTTTCATCCTTACAGACACTGTCCCCTTGCTGTACTCTAAGGAGTTGCCGAAACGAATCTTTGTTCATGTGTGTTAGTGTACATTATAGAGTGCTTCTTCCTCACAGTCCTTGGTGAACACATTGGTGCTAATTTCCCATGGCAGCTTATGGTGCAATTAGAGCCTGGAGGACCTTCACCATTCACACCAAATCACTGACGGGCCACTGATCATTCAGGGATGACAGGAAGCAGATCGCATACCACAGGGTTGTGAAAATATATAATGAATAGTTTTGACAAAATAAAAAGAGAGATAAAAGTTTTGTCCCAAAACATATACACTACCCAGATAGCACACATATGTCTGCAAGATGTCTGTTAAAGATCACTTCATCTTGAAAGCATTTGCTGTGTACAAACATCTTATGGACACCTTTAAGAGACCAGTTTTACATATATATTTTAAATCATAAACATCTTAGACTAAAAGTCTATTTGACATCTTATTGTAAATAGAAGTATTGAAGATGAGCAAACACTAAAAAAATATGGGTAGCACTTTATTTTACAGTCCTGTTCCCCATGTACATACTATGTACTTATTATAGTAATTAGAATAACTATGTAATACCTAGGTACTAACCCTACTCCATGTAGTTACCTTGTATTACCAGAACTTTCTTAGATAAATACACTGTAAGTACACTTTAAGTACATGTAAGTACACGTACTGTAAAATAAACTGCAACCAAAATATGTCATGCAGATCTGAATGCTGATGTCAGATAGTCATCTCTGTGATGTGCATGTGCTATCAGGGTATGTACTTATTCTATTATATTCTATGTACGCAACCTTCTAATGTGTGAACTATATAAGGTTATTTTGTCATCCATCATCAGAGTCTGACAATTTAAGAATAGTGTGCAAGATGGGAAGCATCTAAAGATCCAAAAGAAATAGCAATGGCAAAAGCTAAATCAAAATATATATAAATATTGACTTCCATTGACTTCCATTATATGGGTGATAAAAAAGTACTGTGGAAGTCAATGGCTACCAGCAAATGTTTGGTTACCAACATTTTTTTAAATATGTTATCTTGTGATAAAGAAAGAAAGACATTTATACAGGCTTTGAACAACATGAGCGTGGAAAATTAAGACACATTTTGTTGGGTAAACTATCAATTTTAAACTCAAATTCTTCACCATTATGTCATAAACATGCAATGATTATCGTAATCTACTGAGGCAGATAAATAGTGTGCTAAAAAATATACACACATGCATTTATATGTTTGCTACCTTAAAACGTAGAAACTGATGGATGCCAACAGGTGAAAAGAAACGTAGATGTGAGCTGAATACTGGGTTAATGTGGTTCATTGTGGCCACATTCCCACAGATATTCCAAATGATTGCACTACTCGCTCGCCGTTGATTAGATCTGGACAGACTTTGCCTTCAAAACAGATGTTATCTGCTCAGGTTTTGCGTTGTAATACATGATAGAACTAGCTCACTTGATTCATTATTCATCAGATTGGATTTAGGATTGTGTTGCTTGAGTCACTCGTGTTGAATTTGTGGGTGAGAGAGGGCAAAATGATGGTCCATTTGAGACATACCCAGATCAGTTTTTCTCACAATGTGGCAATAAGTTATAACTTGCAAAGCTCAAAGGCATACTAATTCACTGCTTAGCTGCTCCCATGTGAAACATAAAGTGCACAGCTGTTTTCTGTGACTGAATAGCTGTTAATCAAGTGTTTTATTAAGTATAAAAGGTGCAACGTTGTCTCTTTTTTATCATAAAATTGAGTTTAATTCAATTTTAACCAACAATGCCCTTTTTTGTTATGGGGAACATTATTACTATTTTATTTATTTATTTATTTATTTTTGTATGATGTAAAGTTATCCCTCATACATCCTGGTATATGATACAGAATTTCCATTGACCTCATGACTGTGGCATCTAATTGAAGATTGCTTTAATTATACAAACAAGCTTTCCTCCACTCAATATGTCATTGAATTCCACTGAAAGCTTGTGAGACAGGTCCTCTTCGAAGAGATGCACACAAATACATAAAACATTTTTTTGTTACAAATTACATTTTATAAAGTTTTACTAAGTGTCGTGAGTACTTTGTTTGCACACACACAAAAAAAACGCATCATAATTTACAACTTTATTCATGAAAATATTGATCTGCATTGTGCATTCAGCAAGCTTGCAATTATTTTATAATTGTACCTTTTATTTTAGGCTTTTAACAATTAGCATAAAACACACATAAACCATCTCCGTCTGCACACACCATCTTTCCACAGAATCTCTCCTATAATAGAAAAAATACATATTTTTATACAGTTATTTATTTATTTCATGAAAATGTGGTTTAAGTTGGTTGAAATGTTATCCAGAATACATAAAATATACTGTAAGTGGTGTTGATATGATGATCTGTCTTTAACTGTCATTTTGGATTACTGACACACTGTTTTCCTAATTAATGTTGTTCAGTTGCATTGACACAATCTGTTTTGTTTAAAGTGCTATATAAATAAAGGTGACTTGACTTGACTTAAAATTTTGTCATACTGCTGACCATAGTGAACACTCTTCTCTCTTTTCGCTTTACAGGTTTCATATATACATGTGGTGGAACATTAAAAGGAAGGAATGGGACCATTGAAAGTCCTGGTTTTCCATATGGATATCAGAATGGGGCAAACTGTACGTGGGTTATTGTAGCAGAGGAGGGGAACCGAATTCAAATAGTCTTTCAGTCATTCGCAGTGGAGGAAGACTATGACTTTTTATCCCTCTATGATGGACACCCACACCCAGCTAACTTCAGGACTAGGTGAGTGCTGTTTATAGTGTCCATTGCATAAATCTGTAAGCAAACAGCTGCACCATAACTGTATCAAGTTAATTAGAGACTAAAATGCAGAAAACCGTACATTCCTGATCACGGAAGGATAGAGGAAACACTTTGTTGAGTGTAATTTACGGTGTGCCTGTAAGCAACTTGACTATGATCCCAAATGAAAGTGCTGCCAAGAACTCTCCCTGGATAATTGCACAAAAAAATTATATTAAAAAAAAAGTAAGCACTATTTTCTAACTTGGCCATTGTTCGATGCACTCCTCTCTCCTTTACAGGTGACTCTCAGCAATATAAATCTACATACAGTATCAAAAACAACTGCAGATAAAACATAAAAATATCTTACAGTTAAGCCTATAATTTAAGAAGGCACATTTGTAGGGCTTTGAATGGATTTAACACCAAATTCTCTGCAAAGAAAATAAGCATGTCTTTCTCTAAATCAACTCTACAAACATCCTGTAAGTCTGCAATGACAACACCAGTGTGGCGATGCACATAAAGGATTAATGACAATTACCTTCGTTGAATTGCGGGAATTTTTAGAGTAGAAAGTAACTTGTTTGTTGGAGTAGAATGTGTCCCACGTGCTTATAGACAAGGACAATCTAGTATTATGTAGTAAATATGTTTGTAAGGTATATGGAAGTTGCGCTATCAAGTCTGTGATTTATTTTTATTTTTTTTCTGTTTTCAACAGATTTTAGGTTAATTTATATGAATTTATAATTTCTTGCACCTGATCAAGTTATTTATGTATTTATTTATGGGCATTTTAATTTATTTTCTTCTTTTTTTTTTCTTTAGTTCTGCAGTGTGACAGATGTGTGTGTGTGTATGTTTGTGCATTAGAAATGCATACATGTTTGTTTGCTTGTACTATGCACTGGGCAGTGAAGTAAAGGTGGTATCAAGGGATTTGCAGCCCGATTTGCGGAATGGATCGATGCCTGACAGATCCCAGCTGTTAACCAGCTGACATAGTGCAGTCCGATCTGTCTTTTCCATGTACACTGCATTGCCATTGGCACATATAATGTAAAATGTTTAATATTAATGGTTAAATTAAACATTAATACATTTTTGTAAAAGAAAAATGAAAAAAAATGAAAAAAGTAAAAACAAATTGAATATACATATATACATAATACAGCCACTATTTGTTGCTTTCTATGTATGTATGTATTATGTATTCTCCTCTTCTCATTCTCCCGCTTCTCTCTGTCTTGCTCTGTTGCATGGAGGAGATATTAGAAGGGGGTATGTGCAGAGAAGAGGAAGGAGGAATAATGATAGAGCTTAATTAAACAGTTGAAGAAGTAAATAATGCAGGATTCTGCAGGCACTACATTTGTGTCTTGCATCGCCATGTTCATTGGCATCATGGACAAATTGCATGTTGCTATTCAGCCGTTTTAAATTATGCACTGCAATTAGAGATTGAGCCCTCTTTCTGTTTCTCTCTCTCTTCCTCTTGTCTGTTTGAAAGGAGATATAATTCTCTTTTATGGCCACTACCATCGTCCTTAGAGGTCTGACATGAATACCTTGTTGCATCTTAAAGCCCATTAGCGTTTATATGTATTTATATACTTATATATCCATATTTAATGATTTTGATTAATCAGGATTCATTTAGACATTAATGACCCCCCACCCCACCCCCACAACCACCACCTCCACCCCAAGGCATCTCTGTTCAAGCATACAGAAGGTGCACTGGCCTATATAAAATGTTGTGAGTGTGGTGTCAGTGCTTTTACACAGCCGGTTTTGAATGTTTGTTAATTCATTTGTTCATTTGTTTTAGTTTTTTCTTGTTCTTTCGTTGAAAGATGTGTGGGCGATCAAGCTCTTGATGGGTGATAGATGCCTTCCGTCCTGAATTTACATCAGTAATGACTATTCATGTGACCTGGCTGGGACTCTAAAAAGAGCTGTTTCAATTAATTATAAACTAACAATGCCAGGGACTGAACCTAACATCTAAAGATAACAGTGATTAATCTTCAAATATGTACAGATCTGTCTGAATCATTTACAGCTTTGCTCAGAAATATCAAAACGAATTCTAAATAGGTTTAAATGATCATTTGGTTGGCAGCTAATTAAGCGTCCCCTCTCAAACTGTAACTGCACAAACATCTAGCATTCAGTGTGAAAATATTACTCATGTCTTATATATAATGGTTGACTGATGATATTTTATTATATATATATATATATATATATATATATATATATATATATATATATATATATATATATATATATATATATATATATATATATATTATATATATATATATATATATATAATAAAATTAGCTGAAAATTAGCTGAAAATGCACTTGGTCACGTCAATGTGGTGACCAGATTTATTTTATTGGAGTAAGGTCATAAGCCTAAACCAGTCGCAACAGGTCATTTTTTGCCTCTTACTCAAATTTTGCACGGCGTGTAAACACAATAACCCGCCTTCTGTCCGCATATTGAAGTGCGCATGTGTCATATGTGACCGGAAAAAAACATAGTTTCCTGACAAATTGCAAGTTGACATGTTGCAAGCTTAATTTAACATCACAACTGACAAATGTATGGAATACTCGGAGAAAAATATGCAAATGATTATAGTTGGACGTCACTACAGGGAAATAATATGATTTAATAATGAAGTCATGTAAACGCTGCTTACTTGCATTGTCAGGTCACTAATGTGCATGTAAAGGGAAAACTAGTTATTTTAAAGCCGGTACTTAGTGTGCATATAAACATGCTCAATGACTTTCATTGGCACATAATTATTATCTATTTTTATATAATTATCATGATTAATATTGTTATTGTTGGAGTAAAGCCAGTTAATTTTAGACACAAAGTGGTAACCTATATATCCTAAGTCTCCCTTCTCAGCGGGAGTAGAGAAATAATAGGGAGTAATAGTCTTTTATCTTCATTTTGAGATGCTGTATATTTTCTTCTTTTTATTCTCCTCGCACCCCCTCTGTCAGTGCAGAAATCACTCATACATGTGGCTGCTGGGCTGCGAACAGTTCATGTAGCAACACCGGGTATCACTATGTGTGTCAGACTGTGAAAGAGACCCCCTGAGTGAAGCCAGGTATAATTGCAGACGCTTAGCCCGTGGAGCTAGCAATGTAATTAGTCATCAGCATGTAGCGGGGATGGGACAGAGGAAGCAAGAGCAGCCACCAGCAATTATTCATCCCCGTCCTGTCACTCAAAGCTACCCATCGCCATAAATCATTTGCCGTTTGTTTTGCCATCTGATCGAGGTGTCAGCGCAGGAGCATTTTACTGACGTATAGATGTTATGTGAAAATCAAGAGGTTCTGAGATTTAAAATAAATGAATTCCTGTGTCTTTAAGTCATACATATGCATGAGATGCGAATTCATGCGAATACAGGAAGACTGTGAGTTGGTTATAAAGCATGTCTGGGTGCTCATAACTATAATTCCACTGGCAGTTGAATTGGTGATTTACGGCGACAACAAAGAAGTTCTTTCTGATGCTGTCAGACAAATAAAAAATAAAAAATAAAATAAAAAAAATGAAAATTCTGTCATTATTTACTATTTTTATCTCATTTAAAAATATATATTTTGTAGACCCTTCACATAGTTCTTAGCATAATATGACAGTTTCTAGTGTGTAGACCATGCAGAAGGGTATACACACAAGAGCAAATAATGAGAGAATTTTCATTCTGGTGTGTACTATCTCTTTAACTGAACTGCTTTCAGACTTAATGCTTACCACAGCCATTCCGTTCATCTGTGAGGCTGTAAAACCCACAAACTAACCTCTCCCCTTCACCCAGTTGCTCTCATTACACTTTCTAGGAATGCAAGGGGAGATTCATTCAACCCTGGGTTACTATCGATTGTAGGCTCAGAATACAGTCTGCCACTCCATTATATTCCAGTGGCCTGGAGGAGGCGAGTGACACGTCGTTCGTGTGGCTTCCCGAAAGATGTCTCCCATACCAAGTGGCATGTTTTGAATAGCCAGAGAGGGAGAGAAAGTGACAGACTACGTTTTATCTATCTATCTCGTGGATGTAAAGGAGTATCAGTCTGGTCTGTTGCTGTGCAGTGTCTCCTGCCAAGAGCAAAGCCAAGGCAGAGGGAAAGAGGGCTCTCTCTCTCTTTCTCTGGCTCCATCTCTATTGCACTGTTTAGCTTGGTTTACTGACATCTTGTGGTGAATGTGCAAAGTGCAGCATAGGCTCAAGATGTGTTGTTTGCATGTACAGCTGTGTTCTGGAAAAGCAAAGTTGTCTGGTAGCTTAAAATAAGTGTATTAATTTATTAATTTTTAGATATACACTAGTATTACGTTTTTTGAAAGAAGTCTCTTATGCTTACCAAAGGTGCATTTATTTGATCAAAAATGCAGTTAAAACAATAATTTTTATATTTTTATAACAAAACATTATTACAATTTACATATTTTTCCTTCTATTTTTATGTATTTAAAATATTATTTATTCCTTTGATGGCAAAGCTGATAGTATGCTGTTCATTCATCATCATCATTTCACTTTAAATATGTTATATATACAGTGGCCTCAAAGTACGTTTTTGGACACCTCACACTTAAAGATAATATTTACCCAAAAGTTGAAGTCCTCCAAATCTGTATGATTTTGGACACTCTTTTCAATATAATAAAGCAAAAGAAGAATGGGCCTGTCAAGTGGATGTATACTATTATACAATACTATTGACATATTGTACTGATTGTATTTAAAGACTTCTGAGATCATATGGCAACTTTTTGTGACAAACAGACCAATATATAAGTCAATTCCCCTTCTGTCAGCTGCTAACTGTTAAAACCGAATAATTAAGTCAACGAGTTAAACTTGAGAGTTGAACCAGATCAATCTGATTCTGAGTCTGATTCAATAATATATATATATATATATATATATATATTATACGTGAGATGCGATATACGTGTATATATATATATATATATATATATATATATATATATATATATATATATAATATATATATATATATATATATATATATATATATATATATATATATATATATATATAAACATTGACATATATAGTTTTGCTACTTCTCTTTTAAATTGTCCTGAACGTGCCATAACAACTGGAGCAAATGTTAAAATTTCAGAAAGTAATGACTAAACTTTCTGTCTGTTTGTCACAGTCACACATTTTCAGTGTGACAAGTGTCCAAATGCTGTATGTTCCTCTCTTTCTGTTTTTTTTCTCACTCACTCTCACCCGGTTTCTCATCTTGCAGCAGCAGCAGTTAGAGTTCCATTTCACAAGCTAATAACAGTATTAGCCCAACAGCGTGGAAATGCTTCATGCCTTGTTGACCATGATGAAGTCCATTGCATCAACATCTGTTGTTGAATAAGGTGGCCGAATACCCTGCAGTCCACACCTGCTTAAGTTCCTGCTCAGACGTAGACTGTGAAAAAAATGTGCTTCCAGACAACCTAAAAATATGTTTCATGTGGTAACATGCAAATTAACTGGTTTTATTCAAGTTCTAAACATTATTTACTGTGACAGAATCAGCTTGACTACTTTAGGTTATGCTAATGAAAGGGATTTTAAGGGTCAGATAAGGTAGAAATAACCCCTAATGAGGTCATATCACGAGGAATCTATTTTTCCTTGATCTTTTGAGATAAAAGAGCTCAGTGTAGTACGAAAACATACTGTAACCTTCAGAACTCCGACTTCCTCCCCAAACTAAAAAGAGCAGCTATTAAAATGAAGTTAAATAATGACTTAGCCAAAGATTATTCAGTTTTATAGCATCCCTGATCATTTCAGTCTGTCTTAACAGTATGTGTGGCATATCCATATGAATAGTTTTCTGTTACTAGATAAAAAAACAGTAAGAACAGTGATATTGTAAAATATAATTAATATTTAAAATAAATATTTTCAACTTTAATATATTTAAAAATGTTATTTATTTCTTTGATGGTAAAGCTGAATTTTAGTAACCATTACTCCAGTCTAAAATGCAGAATTTTTTTTTTTTTTTTTTTTTTTTTTACATTTACCTATCTAGTTAATAATGCATAGATAAAGAAGAAAGTCCAGTTTGAGCTTTTTTGAATGAATATTTTAGCATAAGCGCTAATGTTTCTCCAAGAAATAAAAGGCCAGACTTTATCCAACATAAAATAATCAGAGAGGACTTTTCACTGATTCTGTGAATTTTCTAATGGTCTTAAAATATCTTGCACTGCTAGTGTAATTTTAGCCTTTCCTGCATTACAGTCTCATGCATTTAAATGTGTTTTCCCTCTATATTCCTGTTTCCTGTGTGACCAAGACTTACAGAAATTACAACTGTTAGATTTTGGAGCCTAGTTGTTGTGTATTAAAGTTTGCAGATGTCTGTGAGTGAAGCATTCAGGCTGGTCCATTTATACCTCTTTGTGGCCCATGCAACACCCTGTAAAAACAACATAAATCAAGAGGGAGCAAGCCTGGCACGTGGTCAAAGTGCTTGAAGTGCTTGAGCCACTGGTCTATTGTGATCATTCACTACTGCACTTGTCCCTTACGCCCTTCCCCTGACTTTACACTTTTGGTGTATTCATCTCCAACACATTGCCTTTGGCTTTGGCTGCAGGGACTGCCTTCATTATTATCCACTTAATCAGGACCACTTTGTTTTTGTTTTGTTTTGTGTTATGTTTTTTATGTATCTTTTTATAAGGGGTTGTCATTTTAAAGGAGTGAGATAAAAGGTTTATGCCTGGTTTCCATTTCATCTGACACTACTGTGACACACTTGTTTATATAGTGGATAAATCACTGAATACAGTAGGTATGATGTGTTGAGAATTGGAATAACCACCAATGTGTGTTTAATTCAGTATAAGAAAATCGCAACAGACTTGTCTGAATATTCATGCACACATGCACAAATCAAGGCCTTATGATTAGTGATGCACCGAAATTAAATTCTAGGCACAAAGCTGATAATTCTGGACGCAATGACTGTTTGAAAAACAAAAATAGTCATTTTAAATAATATTTTATTAATATATATTATTGTATTAAACTTTCTTTACATTTTCTTAAACAACTTTTAAAATACAACAAATTAAACGCATCTAAGGATAATGATTCATTTGCAGTTTTTGATGTCCATCCTAAAATGACTAAAGCGAAAGAGTCAGTTTGTACTTTCAATCTGTTTTCCCTTTTAGCTGGAACTGTTTGGTGCATCTCATCTTGTAGTCTTTGTGCCATCATGTGTGCTGCATCAGATGAACATTGAACGAGGTCTAGTTGTACAAGCCAATCATCTTATTCATGCTCTCACGACCCAAATTCACCTCAGCGGGATTATCTTTTCCACACCTTGATGTAATCTACTTATCCTCATCTTGCCAACAGTTTCGCAATTAGACCTCAAGCCCTGTTAGAATTTTGTCATAATAGGTATAAAAGTGAGCAAGGAAGACTCTTTGAAGTGAGCAATCGTGACGCTCCGTTGCGTTAAGAGGGGCTGCCAGTGTTTACCCCTTAGGAAATGCTGTTTCATCTCCCGCTCAGCATTCAACGCAATCCATAGGGAGCACAAGGACAAGCATGATAGGCGTGAACTCACCCGCGGATGAGTGAAGGTATGGAACTGAGGTCTGTCGTCACTGGGCTTCAGAGCCTGCAAATGCATTTTAGCATCAAATAAGAGCGGTTGTGATAAACAACTCCTTAAGCAGATGGGGGGAATAATGGGCTTTGTCTGCTGGTGTTTATATTCCTTCATTGATGGTTTAGTGTGAACAGATTTTGTATTACAAAACACGTTAAAAAGAAGAAAAAAAAGAGGACTCATTTAATTTATTTAGCAGATTTTGCACTTTTTCACCAAGTAAGGCCTGGTCTGTTACAAGATCTGGAATGAAGCAAGTTAGTAAATCTGACTTAAAATTTAATAGAACTGATGGAATTATATTTGAAATAACTAAGTTGGACGGATGTGAATGTGAATCTGGCAATGTTTCGTTATGTTGGTCTTAATGAGTATAGCAGCAAAGTCTGTTTAGTGACGCTAAAAGGTTAATGCTCTGCCGCATTTGAAAATGATGTACCCCCTGCAGTAAACCTAACTGATAGTGTTAACAAAAGCAAACGTGAGATAAAAATGCATTTGCTGGATCAACCAAGCCATTTTAGTTTGCTGCTTTGACTCATACCCAAGCATTCTGCATTGAAAGTGCAATGTGTACCAGGGGAGCTATTGTCAAAAAATACATATTGGACTGGTTATGTGATTCATATGTCAGAATATATCCGTTTAAAGATCATGCACTATGCTAAAAGTGTTTTTAAATTATACAGAAGCATTGCACAAGAAAACACACAGATTAGTTCTTATTAAATGGTCATTTGCCTCTGTAATCATACTTTGTGTGAAAATAAAAGTGCATTATTGCTACTGTTGTGTATCACATTTGGAAACTGCAGTTAATTGTATGTATCTGTATGTTTTGGGGAATTTACCTTTGTTGATTTTGGTTAGTGCTAATATGCGAATTTTACACATTAATAATAATGTATTATAAACAAATATTAAGAAAGTGTATATTTATACATTTTATTAATGTGTAACGTAAATTCATTTCTGCTTCATATATTTAACCACAGTCGTTCATATTTTGATTTGGATATACAGGTAGGCACTACAATATATCTTGCATAAAACTAGGTTTCTTGGCAAAAGAACCTTAGATAATAGTCCTATTTTAAGCCTTATTCTAACATTTCACCCATGCTGCATGAACCATTTCTATTATTGTTGGAGGAACCTTTCTATTAATCTCACCAATGTACAGTAGCTCCACTCACCTGTCTGCATTCTTTCCTAATGATTTCCTGAAGAATGACCTCCCATCAAATCCAGCTCCAATCTTAGGTTGGCCTCAAGAGAGGAAAACTCAGCCTACAGCAAACAGCTCAACCTATGACCCCTGGCAGGTCTTGCAACAGCGAATGATGGACAGATGCTTGAGCAGACATGAGCACTAATGATGGACTTTGTCATGGTTGGAAGGACCTGAGGACGTGGGTCTTCTATACACGATTGCTCTGTTCCAAAACCTATGAGCTGCCAATGGAGACAGCATTTTAAGATGTCACAGGTGCACTCCCAGTATGAGGGCTGTTCCAGACTGTAGGCTGCCTCTTAAAGTACCTTGTTTTGGCCAAATTCTCAGACAGCATTGCATGTATCCCTCTCATTAAAAAAAAAAAAAAAAAAAAAATGCACTGCACCTAGAATGCACTGCAACAAGATCAGTGAAATGAGTTAAATGGCTGATGAGGTGAGTCAAATAATGATTATGCACAAAACCGATATGTAACTTAAAGATGAACAAAATAGACCAGTCCCTTCTTGGGGGGAAACAGTCAAAAAGTATTATTTATTTGATATATATATATATATATATATATATGTGTGTGTGTGTGTGTGTGTGTGTGTGTGTGGTGTGTGTGTGTGTGTGTGTGTGTGTGTGTGTGTGTGTGTGTTTATCTGTTGTTTGTTTGAATTAACTTATTTAGAAAAAGAAAAAAAAACTGTGTTAGCGTTTTCACATTATGTGGCATGTTTCATTAATGCAGTGTATATTTTTTTCTTTATTTACCCTGAAAGAATGCAACTGAAATATGCCAACATGCCACCTTAAAATGTTATCTGATCTAATCAGAAATACACAAGACAAACTCATTGTGAAAACTAGTAAATATACTAGTTTTGTCATGCTAAAATGTGTGGAAACTTTTTAACCATGTGCGGTACAACTAGCCTCAGGTTAGGTTTGCCCCTGCTTTCCTTCCTGCTATTTATGGAGCTAACTAGGTTTTGTAACAGCGCTAATGTGTGATGGCGTAGGGGTTTCTTCCGAGGGCAATTGTTCCACAATTTCCAGGAAACCATGTGTAGCATTTTCGTATTTGATTAATGTTATCATTCTGTTGTAAGAAATAGGGCTCCGTTTGTCTGCAATGAAATTTGGATTTTATAAAGGGTAAAAGATTTGAAATTACCAGAGATTAAGATGTACTCAAGGGAAAACTAATCTCTTGATGGAGACAGTGCTTTGTGTTAAAGCTATTCTGTGCTATAAAACATAATTGTGTGTTGCCTTTGTGTGAGAGGCTTTGTACTGGAGAGCTTCCAGTCTTTTTCAGTACATGATAGTCTCATAAAAGCACTGCTTTTCACTTGAAAAAGGATCACTACTGTGACAAGAGGTGGGTTTGAGGTGCACTTCCTTTTGGTACTGCACTCTTTACTGCTCTCCAGATTATGGCTCCTATTGCTCTGTTAAATGGCTGTCTATACATTGGTCTAAGTGTTTTACCTGGGGATTGTTCATTGTTGGATGAATACATTAGCTGATGAGCACGTTTTCTCCCCCTAAAGAACCAAGTCAAGTTTATTTTTAGATTATCCTCTGCTGCTTGCCAGTTATAGTAGGTAGTCCATTTTTAGAGAGGGTTGAAAAAAGTACATCCCGTGTCACCTTCCACATTTAGGACTCCTCAACATAGTCATAGTCACTGAAAATGCTGAATCATTAGGTAAGCTCATAATGGATACTTTTCTTAATCATGCACAGTCATTTATCCTAGAGAACTTAGTGCATCTTGAATTGTGTTGTCTCATTTAGCTACTGCCGCCTGCAAATAGTACGTACAAGCTGTCGCACAGCTCAGTCATTTCCTCTTTTCTTTTCTTTTTCTGTCCAGAGAGAAATTCAAAGATTTATACAGCCTATTATAAATAATGATTTCAGATATCAAAGTTACAGTACCTACAGCTGTATGTGATCTAACTTCGGCAAGACTTTGTTTCAGAGTCTGAATCGTCAAGTCAGCATTGTTTGCAGCCTCAGGTTTTTTTTCAAGCAGCATCATTCCACAAGCCTGACTGCTTGATAATGCCTTTTGCCGTTAGGCTGTAAATGAACAAGACGATGAGCAACAACATTACAGTTGGAGCATCCAAATACAAACTGATTCATTGCAATCACCTGATGGGAGAAACTGCAGGGACTGTTTGTGAAAAACTGCCGTCTCCCTCCTTTTTCTCATTGTATCCATTTCAGTCAAAGAAAAGTCTGATACTTGCTGGGATGGTTTAGTCATTTTTGATTATGTTGATATCCATCAGATTAATTGGGTGTCAGTGTTTCATCCTGCTCAAGATCTATCTATCTATCTAGTTGGCATTTCTTCTAGTTTCCTCTCTCCATCTAAATTCCCATTTATGCCTCTTGCTTTGAAACAAGGCATATGATGACCTATATAATGTAAATCATTCCCCTTAAATCACATTAACAACAAAGACATATTTTTCATGCAAAAGTGAGCGTAAAGCCCTCACCTCAAATTCCACTGACCCAATGCCCCTGTTAATTTTGCTTTAGCCTGCCTGCAATAAATAGGAGGCCCAGGCTCATTATAATACACAGTGGGAGGCTCCAAACACACTATACATGTTTGCTTAACTTTTTAAACAAAGTATCATCGTGGGACATCCATTTTCCTTCATCCCCAAAACCCATGAGTCGCATAGCCGGTAGATGGGAGGTATAATGTAGTCATATATGCAAATTAGCTCTCAACCAGCATGTGGTTTGTAAGTGGGCACGGTGCATTTGTCTCTCCTGTCTAAGTCTTCGCATTATGCCATTTGTGAAAGCCACACAATAGCATGCAATGAGACACGCCAAATTGCTCTCTGAAGATATGTTAGCGGAGTAGGTGCTGCAATTAAAGAGATTTTAGCATCGAGCTTTCTTGTCATCTGATGTTCAGTGCTTATGCTGCATTGCATTTAACTCTAAAAGTCTTGGAAAAGGGTAATAGAATGCTGCTTGTTAGCAGACTTCCAGCTTTAGAAGTTGTTTGGAAATCCAAAAATCAGATTTTTGCTGAAGGTGTATGATATAACTGAAACATGGCGGCACTCATGGAGGTGAACAAAGTTTATGATAACTATTTTAGGAAAAATATTATTCAATGAGTCAAAGTTCCTGCATTTGATGTTTATAAATCTTTTTTTAACATATGTATGTAGAGTAAGGTAAGTAAAACATAATCATACACCTGCAGAAAAAAAAATGCTAGCATAACATTGTTTACCCTTCTTAGTTTAGTTGCTAGGAAATTGGCAATTAAACACCTGCAAAGCTAATGCTACTAATGCTTGTTTCATTTTTTTTTTTTACATCATCATTAGCACTAAAAATACTAATTACTGGAGTTTGGAGATATCAAGTATAAGAATATCACACATCTGACTCTGAGTGCACCATTAAGCCTTAATTATTTATAAGAGAACTTCCTCAAATAGCTTGTCTTATTCTGTAATCTCTTATAAGATACCAGGTTTCATAAAAGCTTTCATAATAATATACAAACAATTATTCTAAGTAAAAGTAGTGACACTACTAACTTAACTACATTTTTCCCTTTTCACCAAGTAGCTACCTCCCGCTCTCTCTCGTGAAGCCAACAAGGAAGTGACTAAAACAGCAATTCATCGACTGGCTGCCGGGGGCTGGCTCCAAACGGGAGTCAAACCCATAGAAAACAATAAAAAACATGTTCACAGCCTGGTAAAAAAAAATATTTTGATCTATATAGCTAATTTTTCCCTTCATGAAAACTGTGAGGGGGGTATATTGTTTTATAACTCATCCGTTTTAATTGTATTAAGCCTTAAGGTTTTGCATAATTAATGGTGTGGCCACGTGAGAGACGGGTGGATTGCTGCGACATGGAGACACAGAATGCTATTCACTGTGTTATGGAGGATATTCCTGGCATTTGCCAACTGAAGCCCGAACAAGAATTTGTTTCACATTTTGATTGGAGTTGATGTTGTGGCCATACTCCCGACAGGTTTTGGGAAAAATTTAATTTATCAACTATTACCGATCGTCATTGAGAAACTGGGGAGTCCGGCAAGGCGATAAATGTGATTGTGACCCCTTGGTTGCTCTCATGGAGGATCAGGTTAAGGAGGCAGCGGAACTTGCTCGATGGTTTTGGTTTCGCAGCAAAAAGTTACCTGTGCTAATTGTGGAAGTTTGAATACATGTCATAACCAAACGTTATGTGATTGGCTTCAGACAAGCACCAACATCAGACAAGTACCCCCACCCCCACCCCCCGCATAAGTAAGCTGGTCAATTATGCCCTTCCGAAGCGAAGTAGTTTGGCATTACCAGGGTAGTATATAAGATCTTCATTGATAAGATAAATGCCAAATTGATATCAGATGGTACTTGTGTACTGTTTTGATACTTGTCTGGTTGGAAAACATCTTTATTTGCACTACAGAAACATTCACAAGCTGTTCATGCAGGTGTTGAACTTAAAGCCCTCCTTCATCACTGATGTTTGGATGCTTTTGCAGGATTTGTTTCAATTGACTGTTGGAGAGGATCCACTTTCATCCAGATGTCCTTGTATTTTTTTTATATCGTAAAATATCCTGTTTTTGTTTTTTCTTAATGAGAAATGTCTCCAAATGAATCAGTGAGTGTGTGAGATGTCCGAATTGCACCGCTGATTCAAATAATTTTGCTAACCTATTTTGACCAATTCACTGAAAGAACAAAAAATATTTAGAAGAATCATTTACAAATCAGACACAATTCTTCTGATTCTAAACCACCCATTGCAGCTTCACTTTTTTTAGTAGTTCCAACATACTCTCATAGCAATTCATAACTTTTTCATGTTTTGGTGAATTGATGGATAATTAATAGGAATTTATACCATTTATACTATATATTTATAGTATCTTATGCCCTATTAATGGGTTGGGTATAGGGGCTGTCCTTCATGTCTTTCTTTATATATATATATATATATATATATATATATTAGGGGTGTAACGGTTCACAAAATTCATGGTTCGGTTCGATACGATACACTGATGTCACGGTTCGGTTCGGTTCGGTTCGATACGTTTTAGATACAGCAAAATGTAAAAACATCTCAACTTTTCAGAATGCCGCAAGCGCACCGCGGGTCATGTGACAAGAACCAACCAATCAGCTTCATCCTTTCCCGTAACAACGTTGAGAGCTCAGCCAAGATGAAGGAACAGCTGATCATAGTTGTATATGGATTGCAATTTTGAAATAAATTTAGTAGCAGAGCTACTGCAAGCGATTTTTAGAGCTGCAAATCCATTTATCCTTCGCTGAAATTTCCGCGTCTCATGGAGAGAGCACGTCATTGTTGCTTAGCAAAGACAGACGCCTCATGAGCGCTTCTGCCCGAGCGCTTTGGAAAGGAGGAGAAAGACGCGCTTAGCGTTTTCCATGCGTTTTTAGGCACGATATGTGAACGGCCCCTAAGGCGCTCGCTCACTCAGCACGCGCTGAAGGCTCATTGCAAAATGTCGAATGCATTTAACAGACCAGAAATATAAGATCCTAAAATAACCAACAGGTCTGGTGTTTGGGTTGGATTCCCTGTAAGCTATAGTGTCTAAATGCTGCAGGGATAGTTTGCTGCGTGCATGTTTCTCCTTTTTTTCGTCTTTTCCCAGATAGTACTGACGCATATATCCCAGATATTCCTGCTGGTTTTTTTTTTTTTTTTTTTTTGTAATCCCGCTGGTGTACATTTCTAGTCTGTTAAACGCATTGGCTATTTTGCAACGAGCCTTCAGCGCGTACTGAGTGAGCGAGCGCCTGCTGAGTAGCCTAACATAAACATATAAGATGGTGTTTTTTTCTTCTTCGGGAGTGTCAGGGGCGTTGCCTGTTACGTTGTTTGGGTTATTGGGCTACCTTGTTGAACGCATATCATTATATTTCTTTCTCTCTCTTTTTTTTTTTTTTCAAATATAATTAATTACTCCAACGAACCGTTCGGTATACATAATGCGTACCGCGTACCGAACCGAAAGCGTCGTACCGAACGGTTCAATACGAATACGCGTATCGTTACACCCCTAATATATATATATATGAGAATCACATCATATAGTTTCATGCAAAATCAAGAAACAGTAAAAGCATTTTAATGAGATGCAGTTAATAGTTTGGTCGCAGTTGATCTCAGCCTATACATATGGGACAAGTGTCGAAGTCAACATCGGATTGGTTGAATTCTACAGGATTTTCCGGGAGATGTGTGTTTTGGGTTCTTTAAGGTTCGGCCTGGAAACAAACCTCTCATGGCGCCAAACCCCCTCACGAAAGAAAAAATTTAAAATTTTGCAGCATATAATCCATGTCCAATATGTCTGTTATTGTGGCTACATTTCCACACCCCAAAACGTGAAGTTGAAACGAAACTAATTGTGATTGGTTGTTTGACATGCTTTTCAAATGGCTTTGTGGGCGGGCCTTGTCCAATTAAGGCTGTCATGAATTCTATACCTTAAGTCGTCAGTCTGAAAGTCTGGCTAAGCGACACTACTGTTGTAGGTAGTAGTAATCAAAAGAATGTAGTTTAATAACTGCAGTTTGAAAAAAATGCAAGCTACTCATGTTTTAAAGTTTGTAGTCTTCACCCAAGTGGAACATCTACCCAGACACGGCCCTGTTTTATGTGAAAGATGAGTCTGACAGTGCATTTTATTCACATCAGATTCATTGAATGTGGAAGTGATTGTCTTATGGTTATTTTTTACAAGGCTGCTAAAAAGTTACCACTTTCCTCAATGTCAGAATTTATTTCCTGCGTTGATTTTACTTCATGCTGACGCATTGCTTGCCATTTTGCAGAGCAAACATATTTTTATTTCAAAGCATAACCCATCACTAAGACATGTTTAGGCATATTGAGACACGCAGGAAAATTGTGAGGGAAGACTGTGAATCCTGGATGCTGCACTCATGCGGTGAGAGGGGAGTTTGTGAGAAATACAGAGAGAAAAAGAAAGAGGGATTGGAATGGATAAAAGGAAGTGACTAGAGATTATACAGTCTCTTTTTGCACTTTCTTCCTCACTTCTGAAATTTTTCCTGAAAGCCTAGGATTTAATTAATGCTGAGAGTGTCCCTGACAGCCACATCCCAGCCTCTGCACACTGACGTTGGAGTTATTTATTCACAATTTTTTAATATCACCCAAAAACATCCTCAGGCATGTTGCTTTTTGCTTTATAACACACTAATCTCTCTTTTGCTAAATATCACAGTAGTGGCAAATTAGAAAATGGAAAAGGAAGGAGACTATGCACATCAGTGGCATGCTAATATCCATTTGCCCAAAAAAAAAAAAAAAAACTTCACAGACATCACCTCAGATAAACTGTCTGCTTAATGTACAATGACTAGGGCTTCTATTATTCAACTGCCTCTTGTGAACTTCCATTGCATAATAAAAACACTATGCTTTCACGTTTGATCTTTGGCCAGTAACCGCTGGCCACCGTGGCACAAAGGGCAGTTGCTTATTCTCTTGTATTTTGTCCTCTGAGATATTGCTTTCCTTGAGTTCCCTGGGTTGCCAGCCAAGAAAGGGCAATAATGCAATGATCAAAATGATTTGCACCCTATTCAGAAGCTCTCTACAGCTGGAAAACTGTCAGGGTGGTGGAGGGACTCATGCTGATGTAAATGCACTCATAAAAATTGCCAAGTGTGAATTGCTCCATCTACTGGCTGCATGTTTTGTCCATACAGGATGGGACTTGCTCCATTGCTTTGATTCGTTTTGCCCCAGATTTTTTATTTATTTATTATTATTATTATTATTATTATTATTATTATTTTATTTTTATTTATTTATTTATTTTTTCAGTTTTATGCACTGAATGGAAAATTAAGGTCTCTGCTTTCTAATAACATAATTCTTATTCTCCATTATTCTTCACAGAATTAGATTTATTCAGACTAATGTTAAATAATGGTTGGGTAACATCCTCTGATATTTATTCATGAACAAGCAGTAAAGTAAAAGTTACGATGGCTACAGTGATTTTTCACATTAAACCGCATATTTTGTTTGAATTCAGTAATACACAGTTGGAGTAATTTGGGAGTTCAGACTTTTTTTTTTTATAAAATAAAAATAACATTTATATACATAGACCGAGGAAGTCTTTAATATCTTAAAAATGTATGTGTTGATTTGTTTTTATTATTATTATTATTATTATAATAAACATCTTGCAACAATTTCAAAAGCAGTTACAAGTAAATAATAATAGGTCAAATAAAATAAGAAGAAAAACATAGAATGACATTAAGAACGGAGAAAAAACAACCAAATTGGAGAATTATGGAGCGGTTACATGTTGTTCAGCAAATTTTTGCGGCTGAAATCCATGCAATCAGAAATTTTGTGCGATGATGGAAGATTTTCCCATGCAGATTCTTTTGGGTTTAGTTGGTCATGTGAAATGCAGCATTCACCAACAGTAAACGGCTTGGCTTGAAAGGGAATCCATAGTATGCTGTGCTTTATGTCGCTACACTATCAAAAATAGATACCTTTTTGGACCAGAAAATTTCAGACGTTCTACTAATTTCATATATTTACTAAGATTATACATAAATATTTGATGTTATGTTGCTATTGAATTGTTGTGAATGGTTTTTATACACAAACCGTGTAGTAACCACATCTGCATACCAGCAAGGGGTAACTGGACTGTGCTATCCAGCCTGGCCTTGACCCATTGGAACTGACAAGACAAAGTGATCCACATTTGCGACAGCAGCTCGTTAAACTGTTCCCATCTTTGTCACTGAGCTCCCTGTTGAGCCATTTGGATTGAAAAAAGCAAACAATAGGGGACATGTGGCTTGTCTGAACTCGCTCAAAGCTCACATATCCAAATGAAAAATGAATGCACAGACCATATGCTGGAAGGCCCATGGGCAACCTCCACCAGTCTAACCCAATCACTGGACCTTTTTTCCTTCTTTTTTTTTCTCGAATATGTGTGCTCTTATTGCCAGAGCAAAGTAATTTTCCCCGTCTCGGCAATGTTGGTCTCTTAAGCAAAGATGAATGAGTTCCGCAGTTCCCCGTAATGCTTTAGTTTCCCATGGAAAATGAGAAAAATGTAGAGATGGCCCTTCAGCATGATGTCCTGTGTACATTTGATATCATAAAATCTGTGATTTACGTGATATAACTGTGAAATACTTGACCCGAATATGATTTGAGATTAACACAGGTGCTGCTATGTCAACATTCTTGACAAATGGCTGACACGCTAGCCACGTTTTTGTCCTCATCTCTCTTTATCTCTCTGTTCCTCGGAGTGATGCGAGCATTGGGCCCATACTGCTGTCATGAAACTTTGGATCTTTTTTCATTACCAGAAAGAACAAGGTTTTTGCCATGGTCTGCTAGTCAGTTCATTACGCATAGGACAGAAATACAAGGATTCAATTAAACTAGGCTTTGATTTGACCTATAGGATTTTTTTTGTAGAAAGAAATAGAGACTCTCCAAATTAAACTTTCTGGCAGGAGCCATATAGTACAGTACTAGCGGTGGTCTTGCATACACACACACACACACACACACACACACACACACACACACACACCTGAATGCAAATTTTAACAACTATTGCAAAAAAAAAAAAAAATGAATAAACGAAATAATAATTGTTATTATTAATAGATTACCAATATTCAGAAAGATCTAATGTAACCAAGCTTTAAATGCTTGTCTGTCATGAAAATTTCATTGTTTTATTAGTTGACACTTTATAGTAACTATATAAATCATTAACAAACTTTATGTAATGCTTAATCGATCATTAGTTCATAAAATATCTCCTTTTGAATTGGAGTTTGAGCTTTGTAACTTTGCAGATATTTTTTTATGCTCAAACAGCAACATTACAGACTAACTAAAGTTGAAAAAGTGAAAAAGCATAATAACACCCCTTTAATATAATGTTCAGAGAGTTAGAAAACTGAGATAATGTGCTTGTTAATGTTTGCTAATAAACTTATTAAACATTAGATAATGTTCAAATAAATCATTATTAATGTAAGTTACAAATGTCATTAAACTTTCAATTCCATATAATCAAGCACTTATTAATAATCTACAAATGATTTTAACAGATGTTATAAAACAATGAAAAGCTTGTGTTAATGCACAGCACTTTTGCCTGTAATATGGGTAAGTTTAGGGACAGGTTTGGTTGTATGGGTAGGTTTAAGGGTTGGTTAAAGGGTCAACCGTGTTTAAAACTTGTTTTGTTTTTTTTGCCCTGTTTATTTGTGATTCAAGAAATATCCTGTCTAATGATATACTGAAGAGTAGTATAGTAATGTGAGTGTTCAGGCAATACAAACTTTTTTTTTTGCACCAAAGGTACAACCTGTTATTTCTTTAGCAAACATTTAGCTAAACTTAACCAGCCACCCTTTACACAAACCTTGTTAAATTACCTAAAAGTCCAATAATCATAAAGATACTAAATGATTATTAATTGTTTATAAACATTTACAAACAACGAATAGTTTAAACTAGATTCGCTACGGCAAAAACATGAACAAATGATTAATAAATAATTAGTAAAGATATGTGAATAGGGTAAATTCAGGTCTTTCGGGGCAAATTTTTGTAAGAGATGATTGTTAATAAAGTTATTATCAATTAGTTAAACATTTATAAACATTTGCAATTGATGAATAGTTCTAATATGCTGATTTGGTGTTCAAATATTGATTATTATTATTATTATCAGTGTTGAAAACATTAATTTATTGGAAGCATTTGATTATTTTTTTTCTGAATTATTTAATGAATATAAATAAAAAGCAGTATTTATTTGGAAAAAAAAAACAGTGTGCGTGCAATATAATTATTAATAATATTACATTCATATGTCACATTATAACATATATCACATTATAACTTTCCAATGAAAATAATTTATATTTCTTAATATTCAAAAACTAGCATTTAGCTGGTTATTAAGTGAATCAGTGAATCATTTATTTGAACCCAAAGAACTGATTTACATAATTGATTGGGGTTTCCCAACACCACACATGAGAGAGAAAGAGGGCTGTATTGGAAACCATGTTTGATTATTTTCTCACTTAGCTCAGCTGTAGAGCTTTATGTACAATACTATGTGTGACAGCATTTTAGACTGACCTACCCCATTTTTTGAAAAAGTAACTTTTCTGGCGAAGCTATGCTATTTTTTAAAGCAGCTGACCTACTGTCATGCTATCGACAAATATAGTCTGCTGTCATTCATCATGTATTGCATAAAAGATTAACAAAGGCCATGGAAGTTTGTAAAAGTGAGAGAAGAGACATCAGTAAGATGTCAGAGAGACAGAAGCATGTCTTCATTCAGAAATTCAGTCATCTTTATTTCTTTCTTTTCATAACCAAGGCAACCTAGCAGCCGACTCTATCTGTATGAGGAGGCAAGAGGGCTTTTCCTTCCGACGCCCTTGCAAATTTTTGTCTCTCTTATCTTTCTCCCCACCCAGCTGACTCCATGCCAAGTCTTTTTTTCTCCTGTTTCTCTCTTTATTTATTCTGCAGGCGAATGGTTCGTCCTTTGGTGCAGTTGCCGCATGTAAGGGGGTGGGAGAGGCCACCAAGAGAAGGAAGAAAGCATTCTTTGTGATCAGGCATCTGAGCTTCCCAGTAAGACAAAGGGCTTTGGCTCAAATAGGCTGTCTCAGGATCTGTGAGGAAAGAGCCTAGGTTTAACACCTTTGATGGTTCTCATTTTGGTTGGCTGATTTAGTGCAAGGGTAGAGCACGGTGGTCACTTTACAAAGTTCATAAAGTCAGTAGGAATTTATTTGAGTCAGTTAAATGTGACAAGAACAAAACTAGATGTTTACCAGAATGTTGCCCAATCAGCTGGGGTCTTAAAGCGTATTTTAAAGTTGCAGTAGTTGCAGCAGTAGTTTTTTTTTTTTTGTATTTCAGGTTTACTGAAATATTGGGCCTTATTTTAACCATCTAAACGCAAAGTGTAAAGCGCACGGCGCAGGTGCACTCAGGGCTTGTCCAAATCCACTTTCGCTATTTTAACGACGGAAAAACAGTCCGTGCGCCTGGGCACATTTTTGGAATGAGTTGCCCTATTCTCTTAATGAGTAATGGCGTAACGTTCAATAAATCAACTAGAGAGTCATCTCCCATTCCATTTAAGAGCGAAATGCGCTCGAGCCATGGCGGATCGCTATTTACATGGCGGAATTTGTGGGCGGAAAAGCTGAACAATTCTCAAGCGAAGAAACCTATCTGCTTGTGCGCTAAAGTTAAAGCGCGCGAGCAGATCATCTACGGGACAGGCAGGAATTCACCAAAGCTCTGCGCGATGAGTCAGTAAATTATATGTGTGTGTTTTGGCTTAATTAGCCAATTTCATTCATCATTATAACTAGTAATAGGCTGAATTGCAAATAGGCAGCCTAATTCTAATACACAATGTCCATCCATCATTACATTTTATATTATTTTACACTGTAATCCTTTTGTTTTTAATATTTGCCATGTATATGTGATGCGCATCCCTGTGTGCAAAGTCAACGCGCCCCGTGGACCTGCCCAGAGGCGCACTTTCTACCAACGCGCTCTTTAAAATAACAAAAAAATATTGCGCTCCTTTTCAGCTCCTTAAAATAGCAGTTTGCCAGCAATGTGCCTGAACACACCTCTGTTGTATTTAATTAAACGACGTGGCGCTGGACGGGAAAATGCGAACAAAATGCAAAAATATCACATTAATTATTTTTATTACATTCATGTCATTAATTTTGTCACATTAATAACTGTTTTGTACTGAATTTGCTTGTAAACAGTGCATGATTTGTGCATATTTCTCTTCTGATTAAGATGAGATGACTTTCTCTCGGGAGAAAACAATATTTTAAATAGGGGACTTATTTTTTAGCAAGAGCAATAATTTAACCCTTAGATAAGTTTGAGGTTAAAAACGTCTTGATAGATTTGTTTATTACAAGCACAAAGCTTTTTGCTTCTCAAGACATTGATTAACTGGAGTCAACATAGATTAGTTTGAATGTTTTTATTAGCTGTTTGAATTCTCATTCTGACGGCACCCATTCACTGCAGAGGATCCATTGATGAGCAAGGGATGCTTTGCTAAATTTCTCCAAATATTTTTCGATGAAGAACACATCTACATCTCGGATGGCACCAAGGGTGAAAACATTTTCAGGAAATTTTCCATTCCTTTAACAAACTCCTCATTAAAGACCTCTAGAATATAGATGGGAATAAAACTGAGTAAGGTTTGGTGCATTTAAGTGATGATGAAGTGGAGATTTCTGGCACAGTGAATGAGAAAAAAAAAATCTGTGCTGTTGCCTATAGTGTCTTGACAAGACATAGGAAGAGTGCAGCATGAGACTGACTGAACAAATCCCTCCACCATTAGGTTTTTAAATTCAGACCCCTCTGTATCCTCTCAGCAGGGACTTGCGCAGCAGATACGGATACCCTTCATCAGTTTCAGTGCTGCTGTTCTGTAGGTCTTGTAAAACGCTCTCTGTGCCACAGAGATAGCATTGCTCCAAATATCATCCTCCAGGTGCCACAACTGGCTGACTCCCAGGGTTCATTGAATAGGCTACTGGGAGTATGCTGAGGTAAATAGTTGATGAGAGATTGCTCAGATTAATTAGTTCAGCACATTGTCTTGGCTAATTCAGTCTTCCGCATGACCAAGCCTGAAAACGTAACCTGTTTTATAAAAAATAAAAGGGCACATAAATGATTTTCCCCCTCCTGCTCCCTTTTAGATTGCAAACAAATACTATATACATTTTCCAGATTAAATGCAAATGACAGTGGCATTTTCATATTTGTACTCAGTTAGGAAATTAGCATCTTAATGATGTGAATCATAATGAGCTATTGTGTTGACACTCACAAAGTGTGTTTTTATATTTATTAGCAGATAAATTCAGTTTAAAAGTTCCACTTTCAATGGAAAGTTGACATGTCTGGCCAGTTGACTACATTTAATCGTGCTATACTCCTTTTTTTGTTTTGTATTTTACATTTGTATTTAAATGTCACCATTTAGCTAATTAAACGTGTATGTGTGTGTTTAGGACAATTAAAACAAGATTAAAGAGGCTAAAAATGTATATATATATATATATATATATATATATATATATATATATATATATATTACATTCTTACCTTACCTTACCATCTTATATACCATATATATATATATATATATATAAAGTATGGATTTTAACCTTAAATCTTGATGTTAATTCAAATAAAAATATCTATGCCCATGTCATCAAGTTATTATGGAAGTGAGAGTTATGAAAATCAGAATGAAAATGTAAACATAATATGAATCATAAGCTGATGTATACAAAGCATACAACCCTCCACATGCACACAATCATAATTGTACGTCATGCAAGGACAGATACTTTATGTACATATGAATGAACATGTTTCAACTCTGCAGCATCCAGGCTGTCATAAGGGTCAGACTGCAGTCCAGATTATTCCTGCCTAGAATAGTCCAGAAAACAAATGACTATGTAGGCATGCCCAGCATGGTTTGATAAATTTCTCACATTTCCAGCAAATGAGTGCAGTCAGGCGCACATTAGAGCAGAATGGCAGTGGCATTAAATATTTAGCAGTGCTCTTATTAATGTTCATCACATCGGCCAAATGCCAATCCTTACCAAGAGAGTGATAGAATGATTATTTTAGCTTCTATTTCCCTCCACCCTGTCGTCCCAAGTGCCCTTACCCTGAGGGAAAAAAAACCTCTGAAAAGGCCGTCCGGGCAGATGGCAGCAAATTCAGTGGGTTTCAATTACAGTCTGAATGCCAAACAGCATTTACATGATTCTGGAGCACCTGTGTCTACTTGAATATAACAAAATGCATAGGAAAGACCAAGGCATCTCGGTAACTATAAGGTTTATAATCACGCTGGAGTGCTCAAAATTGTGAATATGAATGGGAATATAGTTCAGAGATATTTTACTCATAAGAATTTCTAGGGATGCCAATAATTGTGTCCAACGAGTATTTGAGAAAAACCTTTATTTCATAATGATATTTCCCCCCATTTTAAAGTCTTATTATCCAATGAAAGGATATTTTTTTTTTTCATTTTTAAATAAAAGATCAAAAGTATTAACAATGCAGATCAATTTTCACAACCTTTTTTGACCATATTTACCAAGGCTGCAAATATTTTTGGCCATGACTGTAACTGTATACTACTGTTTTTAAAAAAAATGGTTTTAAGAGGTTAATACAAAATTCAGAGTAAAGAGAAACATTCTATATCAAATAAATGCTTTTCTTCAGTTTGTTATTCATCAAAGAATCTTGAAAAATAAAGCATTGTTAAAAAAAAGAAAAAAAAAGATGAAGAAGCACGAAATAAATTTTTCATGCGTCACAGGAATACATTTAATTTAAAAAATATTACAATCGGAAACAGTTATTTTACTGTAAATTGTAAGAATATTACACAATATTGTTTTTTATTGTATAAAATACTTCTTCCAAAAAAGAAATCACAAAAATATCACTCCAAATTTTTCAATGGTATTGTATAATAATTATTTATTTAATTCAATATTTTTATAAATATAGACATTTAAAGCTGCAGTAGGTAACTTTTGTAAAAATATATTTTTTACATATTTGTTAAACCTGTCATTATGTCCTAACAGTAGAATATGAGACAGATAATCTGTGAAAAAATCAAGCTCCTCTGGCTCCTCCCAGTGGTCCTATTGCCATTTGCAGTTACAGACCGCTCCCGTTAAGAAACAACCAATCAGAGCTGCGGTCCGTAACTTTGTTTGTGTTCAAAATGTAGAAAAATTTATATAATAAGCGAGTACACCATGAATCCATTTTCCAAACCGTGTTTTTGGCTTGTCCTGAATCACTAGGATGCACCTATAATAAGAGTTTATATTCGGACTATTTTAGATTGCTTCGGGGAGACCGCGTCGGAGTAACCCAGTATCTTTGTGATTCTTCATAGACATAAACAGTTCCGGCTACGATGTTCTTCCGCAAGATGCAAGCAGTTCTGTTTATTAACCGCTAGAACGTCAAAAGTTACCTACCGCAGCTTGAATATAGCTTTTTTTCATCAGGTCAGGGCAGGTTGTCGCATGTTTGTTTGTCATTTTACAGAATACATTTAATTTAGATTTTATATTAGCAAGTGGTATGACTCAAAATTCTACGCTGCCATTTACATTTTTATAATACATTTATTCATTTAATGAATTGTTTAATTTGTGTATCATTATGCTGCCACTAGTACACAGCTCCAGGTGAAGAAGGGAACAGCCTTTTCAAAGTAGATAAACAGTTTTCCTAAGAAAAATCTATCTATTGCATTATGAGGCATTGCAGGGTTTGTGACTGGAAAGTGTTTGTGGTCAGAGCTGTGAAACAAATTGCCTGTGAGGGGAAATCAGATCATTTTAATATCTATAATCAATATTTTACCAGGGTCTTTGAAGTGCCACAGCTGTGGGGGCTTTTGGCTCATTATACATGTGGATGCAATGGAATATTTGGAAGGAGAAAGGGAGAGGACGTGATGAGAAAGAGATCTGGAGAGAAAGATTGAAACAAGAGGTTAATATCTTACAGATAACGAAGAAAAATAAGTCCAAGTGCTGGAACCACACTGACCCTTTATATCCATGGAACAAAGCTAATTGCACAATTTGAATATATTTTGAGCTAATGGACTTTCCTCCCCCTAAAATCTCAGATTTCTCACTTATCATGCATTAGATGAAACAGACCCTGTACTGATCAAAAAAAGAAACTGCATTTGGCAAACAGACATATTTTTTCTCATAATGCTAAAAGATTTGGTACACCTGTAGCCATAAGGTTTGTAAATAAATAATAAAATACAATACATAAATAAATACATAATAATAAAGTAAAAATAAATAAATAAATACAAACCTGAAAATGTCATATCTGAGTAGTTCCTCCAAGCCCCAAAATCAGTATAGTATCTGGTCGGTACTGAAAAGTAAATTTTTAATTTGACACAAAATATGATATCTAGCAAGTTATTAGGTCATGTTTTCTCCCTTTTTTTTCCAAACCGCGACAAACACCAGTCTCCTTTCTCAGCAGAACACAATATATCAGCTCAACCAATTGCAGTGCAACATTCCATGCACTGTAAACGGTGTCAACCAATCACAGCCCACTATTCCACAGTCTCTAGGGAGTCTTCGTCATCTACCTTGTACTTTGTGATCAACAAACAAACTTAGGGCTGCACGAGAAATCGCATGTGATTGTCACGCGCATCTCGTCAGTAAAGCCGGTTCTGTGATAAATGTCAACAGCGTGCTTTCAGATGGAGGGGCATTTAATACACAGAGACGTGCATCACTGACAAGTTAACTGCAATATCACGTTCATAATCGCAGATGAGTCACAATCGATTATGAACACGATATTGCGTAGCTTGTAAAGGGTTTTTATTAATACCATTAATGGTTTGGTTTTTCAGCTTATAGCACTAGTCAACTAAATGAATGCAACATGGCAAAGTTGAATGCACTTTTGGAAGTTGAATGCAAGGGAAATATAATTTTGTAATCTGTGGTTTAATGTGATTTATATTGATTCAATAATAATAATAATAAATGTATTTAAATGTAGAATTGGTGTGTGTGTGTGTGTGTGTGTATGTGTGTGTGTGTATACATATACAAAAAGAAAAGAGAGACAGTAGAAATATGTTGAAAATATAAATTATGTAAAATTGATTAAAGTATTAAAAAATGAATGTGTTTAGAACCCAGTGTATGTGTTTAGCAATAAGTGTGTCAAAACAATTGATGTAAGACAACACTGTCAATATCATCAGAATATAGATTAGATGTAAAATGTTCAGCAGAGGATCTAGCAGAGTTTCTTTATCTGAACTTAATTGGTCACAATCACAGTCAGGAGCACATGGTGGTTTGGGTAGCTGAACGTTGCAACACTCTTGGGAATATTATTCCTATATGTTCAGAGCATATTTAGAGCTGAGAGCTGCACTATGTTTAAAGAGCCACACAGATGGGAAATCAAAAATTACCTGTATTACAGTGTATGATGTAGCTGTCCATCTGTGTAAACAATGTGCAAATAATTCAACCAAAAAGTACACGATTTATAAAGTTATTGGCTTCTAAAGTAAGGAGTCGACTCTGAATCGTTGAAACGAGTAGTTATAGATTTCAAATATTTTGCCCATCTCTATGTACGTCACTAGGAGCACTTTGCATAATAATGTCCGCCTACCGTGTTGGGAGAAACGGAACTATGACCTGCCCCACCCCCCCACACAGATGCTCTGGTGTGATAGCATCATGTCGAGGAGACCGTTTGTTTTATTTTCACTGACAAAGAATGAAGATCAGAAGAACCAATGGCTAAAATTCATTTTCACCACAATACCAGAGCAGTACAACAAATCACTTTTGTTGTATTCACAACATTTCACTGATGACTGCTTTTCTAGTCTCGGTGAGTACAGCGGGATTTTCAAAGCGTTTGGCCATAAAAGATGGTTCATTACCAACTTTATTTAGAACAACGAGCATCTCCGAATCACAACGCGAAGTATGATTATGAAGTTATGTCTGTTTTCTCCCGAGCGTCTTATCAGTATGTGTGCTGTCTGCAGCCTTTCTCTGCGTTGATCGTCATGTACAAACACGTCATTAAAATAAACTGTAACTCAGTGAATACTCAAGGAAGAGACATGAGAGAGATATCTATAGAAAGCTTGACATGTCTACTTTAAAACTAAACAAGTGCTGCCAAAAACAGGTATTCTGTGATAAAGTAATCCATATGAAAACAACGCGATGTCTGTTTTTCATGTCTCCCTTCGTTACATCCAATGTGACCACGCCCCCGCTCTGAACGCGCCATTCAGATTCAAACTGAAGCGCGCGGCTTGAATAGAGGTCGGGATCGTTGCGTCACGTCGCAATGCATTGTGGGAGTCGCGGTACAGAAGTAGATGTACTGTATAGTAGGCATTAGGTAAAGTTGGTCATTTGGTCATTAATTTTGATTATTTTTTGGGAAATGGTTCAGTATTGCTGTATTGTGAACTGCTGTAATCGGTTTCATGATCGACAGGGCAAATGCCTCGTGAATCATATTAATTTTCAACATTTTCCTACTTGGAAAAAAAACACAAGGTGTCTGAAATCACCAAGAGGCATCGAATGGCTTGGGTCGCCGCTGTACGGAGGGAAACCATCACCTTCGATAATATTATAATACATAGTTATGGTGAGACATGTTGTGTATGGTCTCTCTCTCTCTCTCTCTCTCTCACATACACACACACAAACTCAGACACAAACACATTACGCTTTCTCTAGTTTTTGGCCAGTAAGGGAGTCAGTTTAGTGTCTGTATTTTTTGTTTAAACATTTTATTTTGACCCAATCCTGAACTTAATTTGCTTTTTGATATTTTTGTGCTGACTGTATTTAACAAATTTGAACAACTTGTTTAAAAAAAAAAAAAAAAAAAACTGGAACGAACTTCAAAATAGGAAGTTAAGCGTCTTGTTTTCTTGTTGTGTCTGAGGTGAATGTTCGTCAATATTATACCGGATTACAGAACTACCGGAGGAAAACTGTGGATTTTTGCAAGTATGATAGGTGAGTAATTACTCCTGAAGTGTAACAAACCCGCATAGACAAGCTTCATAGCTCGCAGAATCTGATAAGTGTGTGTGTATGTGTCACCACTGATGCTTGGTTAATGTTAACATTTCCTTAGTGAGAAAGATTGTTTTCTCCACGTTTAATTTGCAGATCCATTTGTGATCTGCAGGTGAGCCTCCAGTGACTTTTTAAAAAGTGAAAGTGACATTTTTAAATTGATCGGAGGTGTAAGCGCTGAGCGCTCACTCCACAGACCCGGTAGGAGAAATTATCAGGGAAACTGAGGCTTGGTAAACTTTCATGTGTTCATAGGGATCGATTCCGTCTACAACCTCTTTTTTTTAACTAGCGTTGTTTGGCTTCATTATTAAGTTTGTCCGTATAGGTATAGGCAACTTTTTTTGTCACGTTCTATAACTTTTTCTGGAGACTGGCTATTATCTTATTACAAACCTGCTTTGCGATGCCTCTAAAATGGCCGCCGTTACCCACAATGCACCATTCCATGACGTCTACGCCCGAGCTCTATACACCCACACAGAAGAAAAAGCAGCGAGACTGTTCAAGTTTTTTATTTTACTGTTTGTTTCGCGATGAGAGGAATAAGACATAATTCACCCCAAACAGATGCTAACGCATAGTTTACCGTGGAGGTGTGTGCAGAACAACCAATCAAACCTGACTATGTTAGTTGACCAATCAGAACACAGTATGCTACCGAAAGGTGGGGTTTAAGGAAACTGAATCTTTTGAACAGCTTCGCGCGAACCGTTTGGGGATCTCTGAGAATTGAGGTAATTTTAAAATGATATTTTGACAAAATAACAATGTTTTTTAACCTTGGATGGATTTAAATCTAATGTACAGGACTTATAAACAGTGATAAGAAGCTTAGAATTTTCATCTTACTGGCTCTTTAATGTTATTACAATTGGAAGTAATAATCATGCTTGTATTCTCTCAATTGACGTTACTGTGTTTAATAGGAGCAAACATCTATTTCTTGGGCTTGGGTTGTTTATTTAAATGCCCTTTCTTCTGCACGTGCTGCGAGAGATCAGTGAAAGACAGTTTGATCCGGAACTGAGTGTAAATGACATATGAAGATCTTGTCAGTGTTCCTGTGAATAACCTTAAAGCTTTATACAAACCAGAAATCTCAAATTCTTCTCTTGATGCAATATTTCATCTTTGCTTTAAGGATTGGCACCAAATCACTGTTAATTCTGACTTAAATAATAAAGTTCTTTGTTCTCCTTCTGTGCACAATAATAACATCCTTAAAGGGTTAGTTCATCCAAAAATCATAATTAGACAATAAATTACTCACCCTCAAGTCATCCTAGGTGTATGAGACTTTCTTCTTTAAGACAAATCCAATCAGAGCTATATTAAAAAAGCCGTGTTAGACACTTAAATTATAGTTCAGTGCTTTTTATTTAACTTCTTTTGGACTAATGCACTGCAACACCAGCTAAGTGCCATTAAACAGCTTTAAAGGTCAAAGACATTTTCTAATATAACTCTGACTGGATTTGTCTGAAAGAAGATATACATATACACCTAGGATGCCTTGAGGGTAAGTAGTTTATGAGCTAATTTGATTTTTTTTGGTGAATTAACCCTTTAAACAAGCATTCATCTTAGTATTATTTATCTGAAAAGTGTAACTATTTGGCAATTTACTAGGCTAAGAATTCAAAAATCAATTAAAGAAGTTAATATTTATCACATATATACAAACACAGAAAATGAAAGTACAAAATGATTCATGTACAGTATATGAAATACCTGCATAATGTAAGGCTGATATTATATATGGTAGTCTCTGATCGAAGTAGATACTGTATTATTACTATATCTCTGACTTGTACTCTCACCTGTTTCTTTTTCAGAGAAAAATTACCCCATTACAGTTTTATTTTTATTACATTTTTAGAAGAGAATGAAGAATGAAAATGTTCTATGTCTTCAAACTGTTAATGAGCAGAACCATGCATTAACAAATTGTGAAAAGACACCATTGCTTGTGACAGAAAATAATATCTTGCCCTGATAATAAATGTCAGTGCTACTATTGGATTTTACATCATTCAGACACTTCATTTGTGCTAATATCTGACTCACTGTGTATTTTGCATTGAGATCTCTACCTTATTTGCATCAAGTTTTATCTCAGATCCTGATTATTTTATTTGTTATCATAAAGTATATCTGTTATTAATTATTGTATGATTGTGCAGTAGGGACTGAGACCATGTGCAATAGCTTGTGGGTCCCACAGACCTTGTAGGTCACTGCAATGATGCTCTAGGTCTGCCGACATATGGACTTTCTAGCTAGGCCAGCTGTAATGAACGGCATGTTAGCACATTTCTAGAGGGCTGATGGTCCCGTGGCCTGTTTTAACCTTTACCCAGATGACAGAGCAGCATGTGGAACTGTGGCCTCTCTTCTCATCCTGGCCAGATTCATAAATCAGGTACCAGCTAAAGTCAGTTAAGAAAATAGATTGAGAGTGAATTAACCAAATGAGAGCTACTTGGTAGAATATAGTGCTTAGTGAATAGGTTGTCGCTTGCTGACCAGTGAATAAATAGATAGAATAGTCTGGCTGTCCCTCACAGATTGCTTCTGCAGATTATCAAATCGTGACTGAGTTGTGTTTTTGTGGACCACTATGAAAGCGATGGTGACAGTGCTATTCAACAGTCTGAATTATTTCCATGACTCCACACAGCATATGACATGTGATGTCCTCCCTCTCAGCCGCACCGTAGGTCGCCTTTGTTATCAAAACTTCCCCTGCTTGATTGCCTGTAATCTGATTCTAGATCAAGTCAGTCATACTGAGTGGGAGTAGACAGGTCTCTCCACTTAACAAAGATGAACTAATACAAAGCCAAAAATACAGTGAGATCAAACATCACAATGTTTTGAAGGGGTCTGTAATAGAAGTTATTCTGCAAATATGTATATTTTTTTCTCAACATTTTTTTAAAATACATTTTGAAGGCACTTAACTCATAATTTTTATTATGTATAAATTTATTTATAATATAAACTATTTGTATAAATGTATTACCTGCATTTAAAGGAATAGTTCAAAAAATAATTTTAAGAATTTGAAGAAGAAGAATTGTTAAATGAGGGCTCAAATAATTACTGAGAAAATGATAATCAAAAATAATTAATTAGTTAATAAGCTTGCAAAACAGCAAATTGAAAATACTGTAGCTTTAAATACGTCAATCTTTATCAGTTAAATAAATAGAAATAATGAAATAGAAAAAGTATTTGTGATTATGAAGTGGTTGAAAAACATTATTTATTTCTACATCGTATTGTATTGCATTTTCAACTTGCTTATCTTCATTTTTATTTAAAGTCAGGTCACCTTTATTTATATAGCACTTTATACAATATACATTGTTTAAAAGCAACATTACAGGGATAAATCAAATATAAAATCAAATATTATTTAATTTTTTTTTTTAGATTAAAAATTTTTGATTTATTGATTGTTTTTCTAATGATTTATTCATTTCTATTGATTGAGTTTGTCATTTGAGCCCATACATTTGTTAAATATAGCTCTTGCGGTAGTGATGGCTTTTCTTAAGGGAAAAACCCCCTTAAAAGTAGTTCAAACGAATCATATACTATAGACTAAGTCTCCTGAAAGGTACCACTTTATTTTAAAGGGGTCATATGATGTTGCTAAAAATATTTTTTCATTTGAGGTAAAAAAAAAAAAAAAAAAAAAACCACATTGTTTTCCAAGTACTGTACATTATTGTTTGTCCTCTGTGCCCTGTCTTTCTGAAACACATAGTTTTTTACAAAGCTCATTGGTCTGAAAAGTGAGGTTTCTTCTGATTGGCCAGCTATCCAGTGCATTGTGATTGGCCCGAATGCCTCAAGCATGTGACAGAAATGTTATGTCCCTTGCATACTGTGATGCCGTGTCCTGGTATGACCAGACAAAAACAATAAAACCCATTACGCACGAGCCATTTGTGGCATCCAGTGGGAACATAATTACTGATTCTAATGACTTATACTGTCTTTTTACACATTGTGTTGCGTATCGCGCTGCATAAACACATAACCATGTCTGCATTTGTGATCGAAGAAACGACAAACGCTACTCTACACTGCTCAAAACTCACGTTTGAATCGTCACTGGAATAAAAGGTACCCCTTCTTTCTTTGCGTGAACATTTGGGTGATGTCATGCAAATCTTCCCACATCATGACGTAGTCATGTGGAAGCCTGTTAAAACGTTTAAGGAGGGCTTAACTTTTATAAAGTTTACCTCTATAGATTTTGAGACTTTAGTTTTTGCTACTTTACAGATCTTCTTTATGCACCAAGAGCTTGTAACACTTTAAAGATTTTTTTTTTTTTTTTTTATCGCATCATATGATCATATTATCCTTTTTAGACAATCTGTTGACTACAAATTTGCAACTTCATGTCAATTAACAGTCAATAGAGTATCAGTAGACTATCTGCTAACGCTTGTCTAAAGGACACCATCAAAATAAAGTGTAACCTTCTTGGGCCATATGTTAACTTTGTGTGAGGAACAAACCAAAATCTTCATCTCAACTCTCAGTTAGTTCATGTACACATCCAAAGTCAAAAATGGTAATTTGGAATGACATGAGGGCCATTTTTAAGTAGACTGTTCCCATAATTATTAAGAATTCCCAACACTAGTGTTTGCATACATAAAGATTATGTTCTTTAACAACTAAAAAAGGTAGCAAAACAAATCTCTATTAGCCAGAGGCGAAACCCACTCTTCTGTCGTACAACACAATGTTTGCCTCATAGAATCCCGAGCTCATTAGCTAGACAAGTGCATCCATGTCCATGTTAGTGAACAGAAGGTTCCATATAAATAGCAGGGTCTGCTTGAGTGGGAGACTGGAACTGTCCTCGGCAGCAGATTGCTTTGGGGTGGGGTACGGGGGGAGCTGAGGTGGAATACAGGCAATTTCCCCCCACTGAGGGTGAGTATGGTGCTGATGGAATGTGGATTTTGATAAGGCAGTATGCCTGTGTGAGTGGTACGTCTGGCTGGGCAGATATAGAAGGAACAGAAGGGTTTTAATCAGGGATAGTGAGCTGCAGCATTAGCAGCTGGGGCGTGCTATAGCACACTGTACTATTTCGATTTGTTTCGAAGTGTAGGAGATACAGTGTTTGATTTGCTGAGTGGTCACAGATATTTGGAATGAATCTCTGGAGGTATCGCTTACCCACACGCTTGTCTTGTCCTCATTTAATTACTCTACTGATAGAAAACTGTTTGAAAGTTAAAATCTACAACTTAACTGGTGTGGGTCATTCTTGTTATGCAGAACCTTTCAAGCTCTATAATTTGAACTGAAACTTTAAAAATGAACATGTCTTGAAGTTTTAAGAAGTATTTCTTCCCAGCAGACTTTCAGAAATATGCTCAGGCATTTAAACTTTGTTCATTGTAACTTGATTTTCACACGTTTTAAAGGAAAAGAAACTGATCCACTAAAATAAAGGATTGAGAGTTAACTTACTTGAGGGCATCAACTTAATATTGTTATAATAATACAATGTATGTATGTAATGTATGTAACTGTATCATATTGTAAAGTTTTACAATTCGTGAAAGGTATGTAGTTAACTAATGTTTACAAATGAAACCTTTTTTAAAAGTGTTGCCAGACATGAACTAGGTGTAACTCCTGTTGAAATAGTTCATAGATGTAACTTTCAGATTCTGAGACATTGTCATTAGTGATGGTAAAACTCATTCTCTAATGGCTTATTGTACTTTTCCATGATAGATCTTTGGGGACTTTGCAAATTGTTTGAGGACATTTTAAACTAAAAAGGATTCATGGCTAACCGATAAAAGTGTGAGCTCACATAATTGTCAGTGGATTGAAATGAGCTAATATTACATATTGCTCCCTTTAACCACTGAAAATTTGAGTAAAATATGATTGGTGTGCTGATATTCATTATCAGTGGATGAACTTGTGAAGGTTTTATGGTGTTTAGACAGATCTGTATTTCTGGCAAGTCAGTTTCTTGGAGCTGTTCCTTTTTTTTCTTTTAGAGAATGACAAATAAATACATGAATTTTAATGTGTACATGCCATGCTAATTAACAGTGAGTGGTGGTTTCAGACATTACAGTGCCGCACTCGCACTGACTCTTATTCTGCCTGTAGAATGAAAAGACCGAGCTGAAGGCGGAGCGATTCGACCAATCAGATGAAAGGAGCATTTCAGCTCCGCCCACAAGTGCGAATGAAATATTGAAGCCATAAACCGATTTGTAAACCCCAAACAGGAAAATGAGAAATCGAGCCAAAAACACATCTTCCGTTTGTTAAACTAAATGGAAAACTAAATAAACAAGCCATTTTTCCATTTCTCGTTATTGAACTCTAAATAGGAAATTAAATGATCAAAACGTACACGGATCAACTGTCTTGTCCATGTTCTCTCACTTGAATCCTTGAGTCTTTTCATTTTCTGTTTTTTTTTTTTTTTTGGATTTGGAATGGACGGAAGATACCCTGATTTAAGAGGAAACTTTTTTGCCAAATTCGTTATCCTGGTTTGTAATTTTATACAGATGTCAGTTTGAGTTTTTCTCATTTATAGAAACACAGAATTGCTTACAAAGAAATGTCCTATGTTACATTTATTGACTTTCACAATTGTGGCAGTTACATAAATTCTCAACCTAAGTCCATTGCCTTCCAATATGACACATACCTTTCAGAGAAGTGAGCTCAAAGTTATGAATGACTATCTGCAAGAGCCATCTAGACAAATTAAGATTTATGAACTGTTTTTCCCCATGAGAGGCATTACAGTACATCTTTTTGGAGGAACCATGATATCATCTGTTTTCATTTTGTTGAAAGCTTCCCTGAACCCTAAGCCCCCTTTACCAATATTTAGATTTAATAGTAATGTGCTAGATGAAAGGATCTAAAAACTGTCAAAAAGTAAAAATAAATGTATGGTGAGTCATCAAAAACTCACTAGGATTCTTTTTTTATTCCCATTGCTGCATATGTGGTGTTCAAAATTATATATATTTCATATGTTTTTTTTACATATAGCTAGCATATTAATTATGTTCTTGGAAATAATGTCCTTGTAATATAAATAGACTCACATCATTGGAATAGTAAAGGAAGCTGCCGACACATTTCAGTGTGTGGGTCTACTGTATATGTATATTCATACAAAATTGTGTCAATCTTTGTTGTGCCAACTATACAGTACTTATGATTTCTCAAAAGCAAGCATAATTTGCTATTATATTTTGAATTTCACAGTGAATGTCAAGTGTGTGTTATTGTTGTTATTTTTTGAACACCACATAGGTTAATTAAAGATTTGTTTGTTTGTTTGTTTGGACCATCACACTTAAACAGCAGTCCCAACTTTATTTATTTATTTATTTATTTATTTGACCATTCATGCTTTATTATGCATTATAAATTAATTAATTGCATTGTAACATTTTAAACAACTGATGTTTTATTTTTACATTTGACAAAATCCCATAAAATTTTAAAATCAGCCATTTATCAGTAATGAAAACATAAATAACATAAAAATCAATAATGCCTTTTTGAAATGGATGATTATTAATTATAAATATAATTGAGGCCATACTATTGTGTAGGTTATTTGAGATTCCTCTCACAGGAATCATTGTGTAAGTTTTGTAATGTGTCACAGTATCCATTATTTTAGCATTGTAGAAGTCTCAAAATGATGAAGATTAATGTAATGCTACATGCAGCATATTCTACCCCCTTTTCAGAATCTCACATCTGACATCAAAGGTGTCCAGTTTATCTGCAGATCCACAAAACCAATTAATGGCCTCGATATTTGACCTGTGTCTAGTTCTCCAGTGAGATAAATTAATTGACTTGACATCTCCATCTTTATCAAGTTCATTTGTTTTGTGGTTGTGGTCCCAGAGCAATGTACAAGATCTTATAACCATGTTTAAATATCTTTATTAAACCCATCCGTCTTTACTCTCGTCCATGTTACTCTCTCAGATGTAATCACATGTAACCATGGCAAGATGAAAACAATCAAATAAGCAGAGGAACCCTGTGGAATCACATTATCCTGTAACACTCAAAAACGTTTAATGAGGAAAAAAATCAATTGACTTGAATCTATGACTTAAAATATTGCACTCTGATTAAGGAAAGACCTTGGAAAAGATGAATTTTCACTTACAGGGTAACATGATTTTATCAGCTCATATTATCACAAACTGACTGTATATTACAAATACCATGAAACATATGCTACTTGAGCGGATCAAACCATCCAATCAAACCCTAAGCAGTAAAGACACCTCATTTTCCCACGATTCCCCACTGCACTACCACTATGAAAATGCTGAGTTTTTCTTTATTCCTCCCCGGGTTGTGTAAGAAAGCTTTACCATTCTTTAAGTGCTTAACGAGACAGACAGACAGAAAGAGAAGGAGAGAGACTGACAGAGAGACAGAAACAGAGAAATCTCTTCATAGAAATAAATTAGTATTAGTATGAATAAGCATATTTGGCAAAATGTAATTACTGGATTAAAAGGAGGGGAATGCACATTAGGAATAAAGCAACATTAGAGGCAGGGGTGTCATGGTGTCTTCACAGAAATGTTTCATGCTCTTCTAGCAGTGGATCAAAGTGTTTTTTTGTTTTGTTTTTTTCATCATGGTAAAATGGAATCTTCGTCATTTTCTACCATGTTGGAAGCAGTCATTTGACATAAGAAATAAAAATGAAATATAGACTGCCCTCTCCGTTCAAAAAGAGAAAGGCATTACGTTTATGAATCATTTAGGGTAGTGAATGTTCTTCCAAGACAAATATGTGCAGTTGTCAAAAAGCGTTTGAAAAGTTAAAGGAAACTTCATATGCCTTTCCATTTAGGCTGGATGTTAAAGCTCTATTTAGACAAGGAAAATGTGTGCTTCACAAGCTCTATCTGGATGGTAATTGTTTTAATGCAGTGATGTAAGGAAATTAAAGTATTTACAGAAGTTAGTCAATGATTTGAAACCAAATCTGTGAGCTTAAAAGCAGGAATTAATCCAAAAGGCCGACTGGAAATATTTTTGACATAAATTTATACCATACATTAGCATCATAAGCTTTGATCTTAATTATGTCCATATTTAGACAATCAACTAAGTTTCCAATCTTCTCTGTAAATGTTGAAATCCCATCCAAACAGTACTGATCTTTGCCGTTTCTGTATTCCCTCTGAGCATTATATGAAACACTTGAGGTCAGAGGTTTGTTGCTAGAACACTATTGCCTACACAGGAATCTTTCATTCTCTGGACAGTTTTCGGTTAAACCGTCCTTTTAATCCTAACTCGTATTACAGGCTGGTTTTTGACCCTGCTGTCACTATGGTGCCTTTAAAGTGTGTAGCGTGAGCTGATTGGTGGCTGGGAGCTTGAAGACAGTGGAGTTTGCTGTATGTTCTCGGGCCAGAAGCAGAATGTCCAAGCGATTTAAGCCCCGAAGATCATCTAACGAGCAGCAGAGAGTGGAGGCTCCCGACTGTTTTGGCTGTAGGCAGAGTGAGGAGATAGATTTGTTCCAACTCACGCAGTAGTCGAAAAAAGCAGTTAGCGAAGCCCTTGGGGGTGGATGGACCCTGAACGGAGTTGCTGTTCCTTTTAAAGAACTCAAGCACCACTGATCTCCAACAACCTATAAAATCCAGTCCCGGGGTCTAATATGCAAGAAGCAGTTTGCAAGCATGCTTTAACTCGCCCCCAAGACTGTAACAGAATATTTATAACATTGTACTGTAATATTAAGTATAATCAAACTTTGATGTTTCAGTGCTCTTTGATTTCAAGCTAGAACATAGTTTAGACTGAGCATATGCGCTCCCTATGTTTTGGACGTGAGTCCCATTTAGGATGACAGAATATCCTGTGAAGTCCACCATAGTGTAATTCATACACATACATTAAGGTAGTGCAGGTAGATCCTGTGCCATCCAGCCTCACAGATCCAAATCATGTCCTTTGTCCAGCCAGAACAATGATAAAGTATCTGGTAATATATGCAATAATTCAGACAATAGTAGACTGCTGGCTTTATTCACTGAGACTCTGCCAAGAGAGCAGAGGTTGGTGATTTACTTAGTATTTAATGCCTCACTTCCCATGATGCAGTTTGGTGGAGATACAGAATACTATATGTGTATGTGTATGTGTATATATATATATATATATATATATATATATATATATATATTTTTTTTACTACTTTTTATTTTTTTTATTTTTTTTTTTCACATTTGGCTTAATTAAAAAGGGATTTAAACTAGCTTGTTCATTTAAACAATGCTACTTGGAAATTTGAGAAAGTAATTTGTTTTTTTGTTTTGTTTTTTTGCTATTACACTACATAAACAGTGTGTGTTACAGTACACAGAAAAAAGGTTTATGAAAAAAAGGTTTATTCCATTTCAATCTGAAATGAAAAAGTAAAATGCTTTATTTTACCATGTGCTGTTTGTTGTCATGATTCTGCCCTCGTGTCCTTGATTTTTCCTAGTCTTGAGGCAGGATCATGACAGACCCATGTTTTGTGTACAAGCGCATGGCCTTGTCTTTGGGCCGTGTGCTTGTGTTGTCTCGTTCCCTTGCCCGGCCCCCCTTGTTAACCTAGTCGTGTCTTGATTGTCCCATCTGTGCCACCTGTCGTGTCTTGATTGTTCCCCCTATTTAGATCTCCTAGTGTGCTCTGTCTTGCGTCGGTTCATTGTACCTGTGATTGTGATTGTTCCACTCTGTGATTGTTCCTTAAGAAGTGTTTGTATTACCGTGAGTGTTTGTTTATAGTTAGTATTTAGAGTCCTTGTTTATCTTGTCAGTCCAGTCCTGTTTTAGTTATTTAGTCCTTACCTTGCTCCGTGTTTTCCCCCTCGTGGGTTTTGTTTTTCCCCTTTTTGTATTTAATAAACCCTTTGTGTTGAGAATCCCTGTCTGCACCTGAGTTCCTCCCTTACCAATACCTGACAGAATGAACCGACCACCAAGGAACTCAGCAGACAGGAGGCAATGCTGGATGGCATCAGCCAGCCAGCGAGATTGTTTTGAGGGCTCTCGCCTTGTGGTGTTCCGGGGGACCAGGGGAGGTCGTTCCGGCGTGAGCGGGCGAGAGGAGGAGCCCCAGAGGTCCCCACCTACCCAGCTGCCGGCGATCCCGGAGGGTCGTGTCCTGGCCGTGGCAACCCTGGGGGGTCAGGCAAGCCCCTCCCAGAGTCCTGAGGTGCCCTCCTCAGCCAGCAGTCTCCCCATGAAACGAGGGAGACGGTTTTCATGGGAGTCAACTTCTGAGTCTTCGGCGTCCGAGACTGCCCTGCCCGAGACCAAACTCCCCCAACCCGCCTCTGACCCAGCGGTGGCCTCTGCACCGCGCCCAAGGAGGAAGAGGAGGAAGAGGGGGCCTGCCGGTCCTGTGACCCTGTCTCCTCCCGTGCCAGCAGCGGAGAGCGCTGGCGTGCCCGTGCCAGCAGCGGAGAGCGCTGGCGTGCCCGTGCCAGCAGCGGAGAGCGTGGGCGTTCCCGTGCCAGCAGCGGAGAGCGTGCCCGACCCAGCAGCGGTGAGCGTGCCCGTGCCAGCAGCGGTGAGAGCTGGCGTGCCCGTGCCAGCAGCGGTGAGAGCTGGCGTGCCCGTGCCAGCAGCGGTGAGAGCTGGCGTGCCCGTGCCAGCAGCGGTGAGAGCTGGCGTGCCCGAGCCAGCAGCGGTGAGCGTGTCCGAGCCAGCAGTGGTGAGCGCTGGCGTGCCCGAGCCGGCAAAGAAGAGGGCAGTATGCAAGTCGGCAGTCGTGAGAGCGCAGGAGAGTGCCGCGGCCGACTCTGCAGCAAAGACTTTAGTTCAGTGTATCTCATCTCGTAAGGAGATGCCCATTGTCTTAGCGGCTAAAGCCTTTTCTGATTATTTGTCTAGTCTTGTCCGGATTCTAGAAGTCCCCGTCAGTCCTGTCTTGTCCCCAGACCCTGTCCCCAAAAATCCAGAGTGTCCTGCCGTTGTCTCCCCGTGTCCCGTAGATGTCGTCTCCCCGTGTCCCGTGAGTGTTGCCCCTTGTCCTGCCGATGTGGCCCCGTGTCCTGTTGATGTCCCCCCGTGTCCTGTTGTTCCCCCGTGTCCAGTAGATGTTGTCCCCCCGTGTCCAGTAGATGTTGCCCCGTGTCCAGTAGATGTTGTTGCCCCGCGTCCCTTGTCTGCTCCTGTCATGTCCCCCGTCAGTAGTCCCGAGACCCCTCCCCGCCCCTCACCACCCAGACCTGCCCGTACCCCCCGTCGTCAGCCTTCGTCCTGTCCTCCTAAGATTCCTACCCCCCCCACCCGCCCTGGTCTGTCCCCCATGAACTTTGTGGTCCCGCCCCCTCCCCTTCCCTGTTTGTTCTTTTTGATTTGTCACCCTAACCCTGCCGTTGTGTATTCATGTTTGCCATTGTTATTATTTGTCATGTCCTGTTGGTTTGTGTCTGTGTCCCAGTCTGTCATGTCAGTCGTGTCCCGTGTTTGATGTTCCCTTGAGGAGCGTCTGGAAGCCGCTCCTTAAGGGAGGGGTTCTGTCATGATTCTGCCCTCGTGTCCTTGATTTTTCCTAGTCTTGAGGCAGGATCATGACAGACCCATGTTTTGTGTACAAGCGCATGGCCTTGTCTTTGGGCCATGTGCTTGTGTTGTCTCGTTCCCTTGCCCCGCCCCCCTTGTTAACCTAGTCGTGTCTTGATTGTCCCATCTGTGCCACCTGTCGTGTCTTGATTGTTCCCCCTATTTAGATCTCCTAGTGTGCTCTGTCTTGCGTCGGTTCATTGTACCTGTGATTGTGATTGTTCCACTCTGTGATTGTTCCTTAAGAAGTGTTTGTATTACCGTGAGTGTTTGTTTATAGTTAGTATTTAGAGTCCTTGTTTATCTTGTCAGTCCAGTCCTGTTTTAGTTATTTAGTCCTTACCTTGCTCCGTGTTTTCCCCCTCGTGGGTTTTGTTTTTCCCCTTTTTGTATTTAATAAACCCTTTGTGTTGAGAATCCCTGTCTGCACCTGAGTTCCTCCCTTACCAATACCTGACAGTTTGTTACTTCACCTTTTTAATAATGTGTACTAAAAATTTGAAGAAAAAAAATATATTCTTTGTGAAGAAGCAATTGGGTCACGTGTGAATTTAAAGTTATGAAGATTTATTTGAAGATTTAGCAACCTGGGTTCCGTTTAATTTATTCTATAACAATCTTTGAAGTTTATGACAATTTTAAAGGTTAATATTATTAAAACAAAACGGCAGTGTCCTAAGGATATTATTCAAAGGCATTTATAAATGATTTCAGTCTCACTGTGAGTTCATTACCATAAACCAAATCAATTTTGTCCATGTGACGCACACATTTTTGAGCAAACACACACACATATTTTAAAAATCCTCTCCGCATCTTAACATGTTGCTGACCTGATCAGTTTTTTAAATGGAGATAACCAGCAGCTCTGCTAAATGATTTCCTTATGCAGAGTGTGTGTTTCGTCAGTGCCTCTAAATACATGTTCTGTAGCATGCTGGTGGCTTAAAATGCTGGTGATGTCTGGATGCCCCCAAGGAGTGGTTTGATGAAATGACTTCTTTGCATGCACACATGAGCACTGGGGATTATTCTGAAGCTTAAATAAAGCAGGGAAGAAACCTAGTGCTTTCACATCAAGAAATAATGTGCAGTAATATGAGCATTCTAAGAAGACTGGTTCAGATTTAGCTAAACATTGCCATATCCAATTAGTTTCACACGGTTTTCTATATTTTATCCATTTTGTCATAATCACTGAGCTTTTTTTAATTATCAGCCTATTGCCTTGTATGTTAGATCTATGTATAGATCAGTTTGTGTCACTGAAAAAAAAAATATTTTATTAAATTAATTATTATAATGCTGAGACCAGTTAGTCAAATATATATGTAAATATATATACTGTGTATACAGTTTTCAGTGTTTCAGTATCCCAAAAATCACAAAACGAAAACACTGAGTGCTGAAAAACTTCTAAATGTGTTATAAGGTGATGTGTGTAAAAGATCTTCCTTTTCTAACTTATGCTTATTTATTTGCTCTCTTTGCTCTCTTTAGGTTAACGGGTTTCCAAATTCCACCTCCCGTCACAAGCACTGGGTCTGTATTCTCCCTGAGACTCACCAGTGACTTCGCCGTGAGCGCGCACGGCTTTAAAATCTATTATGAAGGTAAAGGTTCCAGTCCATTCAGTCTTGTTACACTATATTTTCATTTATTGTGCATATCATATGAAATCTGCGGCATTTATTAAGAGCTGCTCAGCTTGGCAAGTTAACGGCTACCCTGCAGTCTGTGCCAATCATAATTGTGTTTATTAATCCTAAATGAAGAGGTGGTCTCTGACTACAGACCTCATCACTCCCTATTAAGCTTCATCAAATTACTGTCTGAAGTCTTTGCCTATAACATTTTTTATCCCCCACTTTTAGACACTTGCATCAAATTCCGCAAAGATGGCACCGAGCATTATATCACCTTATATTTCATTAATTTTGCATGTTAACTAATGGATAGTGAAGGGTGCATGACATCTATCTCTTTAGTTTAGTGCATTAGTCTTGTTTTGTGTTGTTTTTTCAGTTGCTTGGCTATGCTTTATAGCCTAGTAGTCTTATTTAAGAAGACATACAGGCTAAGGATGTATTTATTTATTTATTAAATTCTAAATAAATAAACTAACAGACTTTGCTCTGTGAATATAAAGTTACATGAAATTGTCGGTGCATAACATGCCTTTATAAAATGCATCATTTTGCATATTATTGTACACCAGAGTTGGGTTTTTAACTTATAAGTGTTGGGCAGCTGGATAAATATGTTGAAATGCTTTCATACGCAATACACATTAGCTTTGGGAGTGAGTCAGTCGGAGGGAGATAGATGAGGGTGGTCTTGTTCTTGTGCGTGTTTCATTGTGTGATCTGAGTCACTTGAAGAAGCTGCGTCAGCCTAAAGCATAATTTACTGTTGTTTCAGTGTCTCTGTCTGGTTGCCTCCCCTTCCATTTGAATCATTTTTTTGGGGGGGATCAAACTGTGCAGGGAATAGTGTCTCACTACTGCAATGTCAAACTTCTTTTGTCAGAAAGCTGTGGGCTCTAAGAAGTTCTCATTAAGTAAAAGTGATTGTTAGTACATAGGAAGTCACATTTGGCTTAATAAAAAGGGATTTAAACTAGCTAGTTTATTTAAAAAATGCTACTTGGAAATTTGGGAAAGTAATTCGATTTTCTTTTGCAAAAAAAAAAAAAAAAAAAAAGTATGGTGTCATTAATAGCTTCAGATATGTGCAGTTTTATAAAGGTGTTTTTTTTTTTCTTTCTGAGAATCTTCTTGACATACATGTACTTTAAAATATTGTTGAAAGCAACTCTGTAAAGAGATTTGATTCTCTCAAAGTCATGGTGAAATGCACTCATGACTGTTATGGAGGCTTTTAACCATGGTTTTATTAAGGAGTTTATTTTCCTTCTTCCTTTAATATATGCTTATAAAAGATTGAAGTAGAGTCACTGTCCTTCATATCTCAGATTGAACAGAGAATGTAATGTTAACCTAAAGAAAGCAATCTTTACTTTCAGTGAAAATAAATCAGGTCTTTGGTATGTTTTATTAAATATACATTATATACGCATATATGAACCTATGTATGTACCTTTTTCTGTAGCGTCACACTGATTAGCCTCGCCCACTACTTGGTCTACTTGGTTCAGAGTCTACTTGGTTCAGAATTACACTCTACATAGCCATATCATTTTCTGTTTTTGAATTTCTATTATATTGTCATGTTATGCAGCATTTTTGTCCTTGGTATGGACAGACATATTACTCTCCACTTGAAGCTTGTCGTGTCATGCCTGGTTGGGGCACATTGTTAAACCAACCTGTCAGGTTGCATTGCAAACAATTGGAGTGCTCATAACTCATAATAATGTGGTGTTTGTATTATTATTATTTTTTTATTTCTCTAAAATCAGGAGATTTTCAAAATCAAGCAGAAATTCAGCTGGAGATATGAAGTACATGTTTAGGGCTTCCGGCATGTTTACTTTATCAGATGTTTCATAACATGGACATCAGTTGAGTGTGTAGAGCCTCATCAAGCAGTCTGTCCCAGAAATGCTAGGTTGAATAAACTTTCATGCAGAGCAGAGTTCCTGGAATGACTGGTAATGATCTCAGTGATTCAAGAGGCTGGGGGTTGAGGAGGTGTAGTTGTATGTCAATGGCAATAATATTAGCGATAGACGAGATATGAATGGGAATGTTTCTATAGAGGCTGTGGATGCAGTATTCACTACTGTGACCAGTTTTTTACACATTCTGGCCCTGTCCTCACCTGTCCTCCAACCAATACGCTCCTATAGGTCGTTTGTCCAAATCCCAGAAATAAGACCCATCAGAGCGTATACTACAATTGCGCCCCTATCGGCAAAAGGTCATTTTCTTATTAATTATATTTACACTCTGATTTGCGTTTTGTGTAGCTCAGTTGGTAGATTATTGCGTTGTACCTTTATATGTAATCATGGTGTCATGGGTTCAATCCCAGGGGACGGACGTGAACGAAAATGTATATGCACAATAAATCATAATTTAGCATGATTTCTGTGAGGGTTAGGTTTAGGGGTAGGGTTAGGTGTGGTCATTCGAACGAATTAACCACCTAGTAAAATATGTAGGAAATACTGTGAGATTGGTGTAAAAAGCCCACATAATTGCATTTAAATAAACGTGCGTTTTGACTGGTAATGACGTTATACGTCATTTCATGAAGACAGACGCAACGTGATACCGTCATTTTTTGACGCGCTTAACTTTAAAACGTAAATAAAGGTCGTGGCAAAAGCATGCTAAATTGTAGGCAGTCTTCCAAACAATTGATAGAGAAATTTTTTTTAAAGGCTCCTGTAATTTGTTTTGTGGGGCCAAAAATATTAAGAATAATTCAAATGAACTGGATAAGAACCCTATGAATAACAATAATTAGTATTATCACTTTTTTCATTTCTTTCTTTCTTTTTTTTTTCTTTCTTTCATGTTGCATCATTACTTTAGCTCTGCTGGTACATAGTGAACAGTTCCTGTCGACTAGTGAGAGTGTGTTTTGGGATTACTTTCCATTCACTCTTTTATCCTGCTGCACACAACAAATGGATCCAGATAGTCTTGCCTTCTTGCAGCATGCACCACCACTGATTGCATGATTCTCTCCAGGTATCTCCTTCTACCTCTTGCATTCAGATGGGAAATGTTGAGTATGTTTAAAAACAGATGACGGAAGGAGAAAAACTTGCACAAACAGTGAAAATAACTTCTGAATGTTTCCTGAAGGATTCTGAAATCATTCTTTTCAGACCGTGACAAATAGACAGTTATCTAAGGGCGGTGTGGGTGTAGAGCATGTTGATTTCAAAGACACTACTCTGTCACCAGGGAAACTAGCTTCTCCTAGAGGAAGTCAGCAGTTCTACTCCTGCTCTTGTAAACACATGCCTGGAGCTATCGTTCTCATGGGGGCCGGCACAGGTAGACTGTATCTTTCAACATCTACACGGATTCTGGCAACCTCGAGAAGGTCTCTTGAGCTCAGCCAAATCACTGTACTTCACTGCTTCTCTCCTAGAGGAGAACCTCTTGTACATCTAAAGGACCTCAGAGACCTCAACGTAAAGGTTTTCATTCAGTATATGAATATTTAAGTGTGATTTATTATTAATGGGGCATGCTAGCTTTATTAAAAATGTATTCTCAACTAAAAGAGATATCTGAGCATGTGTTTTGCATTCCCTGCAGCCCTCGGGTTTATGTTTCTTCATTCATAACAGAATTTTCATGTAATGTTGTTGAAAAACTTCTTTGCCAGTAGGCTGTTAGATTTCGATTCCAGATTTTTGTTGATTGCAAGCACCGCTTCCAGTTTTCACAAAAAGAAAGAAAGAAAGAAAGAAAGAAAGAAAGAAAATGGGAAGTTAGATTTTAGCTGCTGTATGTATGTTTTTATGAAAATCTGTATATTGAATTAGTGCTGTCATAGTGTTTTGACATTTTTTGGTATGAATCTGTCTTTTAAACAATCATTATTGCTCAAAAATATGCACCCTTCTACACTGTCTGAATGAATCAGTGATTCAAACTGAATGAATCTTTTTTTATTGATTCAAAATATTTGATTCAGTGGGATGAATCTCAGTCCCTTTACTCTAGTAGTTTAGAAATCTAGGTAATATTAATTAATTAATTCATTCATTCATTCATTCATTCTTTCATCCATTCATCCATTTATCCATCCATCCATCCACCCAAAACTAATATATGTATATGATTCTATGATTAAGGGATATACATGTAGCTAGCTGTTTTTTTTTGTTTTTTTTTATACTTATACTTCCACCCATTTAAATGGGCCTAATTCAACAGAAATGATGACAGTATTTTATGCATCCCAGAAACCACCCATAGAAAATGTTTCTGAAATGACTTCTGAACCCGGGAATCCACAAGATGCTGATTGATTTATTTTATAAGTCTTCATTTTCATGAGGGTGTCATAAGATTATTGCGTAGTGCTGACAAGTAGTGAAACAGGATGCAGTTTAAAGCAAAAGCCTCGAGTGATTCTTTCCCACCCTTCTAAACCTAATCTTTTCAATATAGGATGAAGTAGGATTTTTCTTTTCTCTGCACTACATGTAATGAATTTACGGATGTTTGTGAGCACATTCACTTAATCAGGAAGATCTGCGCCATTGCCAAAGGTCCCAGGAAGTCATTGCGTTTTTTGCCCACCAAATTGCATTTCCTTTTCAATTAGATTTGTTCCTGTTTGCCTGGACTATTTAATATCCTTGCTAATGACTATCCACCACTGGCCTAACATGCATGCCTCCTCCAAGCATATTTTCAGTTTGAAATTAATTGTATTAATTTATACTGGCGTCTAACTTCAGGCTTATTTGTGAAGATCATTTCCCAGTGGTAATGGGGGAGCTGCTGCTTTATTATGAGTGCTTCTGCTGACCTCTTTGGTCTCCTGTCACTTTATTTTGAGTGACAACAGACTGTCTCTCATACTTTATCGTAATGAACAGTGAATTAATCAGAAGATGTTCAATAACCCTCCGTGCAACCCGCCATCTGCAGCTAAAGTGTTTAGAGGAACGGATTATTTGGGAATGTGGTAGTGCTCTGATGATGATCGATAATGGTCATGTGTATTTTTTTGATATATGATGACATTGTTAAAATGAAGGATTGTGTATAGTAGGTTGATGGTTGATATAATTTCTCACTGTTGCTAGACGGCTGCATAGTTGCATTTATTACAGTCAAGATATATAATGTGTTTCTTTTTTTTTCTTTTTTTTTACAAAACCAGTACCATTTTCAATAACATTCTCTATGTTGTAGTTATTTATTAGGAAATTAATGCTTTAATTCAGCAGGACTACACTAAATTCATTAAAAAAAAAAAAAATAATAATAATAAAATAACATCCTGGCTATGCGTTCGGTACTAGACTAACTGAGACTTGTCATGGCACTTGTATACTGTTGTTGTTCTCTCGTTGACCTGTCTGCTTCTGTTGTTCTCATTTGTAAGTCGCTTTGGATAAAAGCGTCTGCTAAATGATTAAATGTAAATGTAGTGTTATGCCATATCTAATGTGAAGATTACTATTCTTCACTAGTAAATGTTTTCTTTTTGATCTATGATTCTTTCTATCAAAGCATCCTACAAAAATGTATCACAGTTTCCACCTGCATGATTTCTGAAGGATTATGTGACACTAAAGGCTGGAATATTGGCTGCTGAAAAATCAGCTTTGCCATCACAGGATATGTATGATAGGATGGGCAGAAAAGTTTATTTATTTATTTATTTATTCTTTTAAATCTAATAAATGTATCCTTGTTAAGCATACAGTGAGAGACTTTTTTTAAAAATATTACCATCCTCAAAGTTTTTCCAATGTCAACATGTTAACTACAGTAAATAGGTTAATTTACAAAATATAATTTTATGTTTTCATTTTGCTAGTACAGTAAGATCATAAATGCCAAATAGCTTAACATTTTTCACACATATAAAGGGTATGTATACATGAAATTATAGCTGACATTATTAATTAATTTATTTATTTTTGGAAGGTTTGACAAGTCCTTAATTATTCGACCAAAGTAATTACAACATCTACCAGCAGGGGCCATTCTAACCAGCCAGACCTTGATTGATTGATAAAGATGGATTAAACGATCTTGAGATGAACCCCAGCAGCACCACTCAAGCACTAAAAGTTATTTACTCTACTCTATCTATCCTTGATGATCCCTTTATTTTTTATCGCACGGAAAATATAAATCTGCCATGTCTGGAACCGGCAAACTCAGACAGCAGGTGGGACTGGGAGCATCCGTCTCATACATCTTCGCAGCACAAAGGATCAGTTGTTTACTTTTAATTGAATCCGCAGGTGATAAAGAGCATCTAATCTTCGAGCGTGGTAAAGACCAGTCCTGTCAATAATCAAGTCTCTCATCTGAGCGTCTACTGAGGTATGTCTTAAACACACTTTCAGAGCGAAGAAGAAGAAGAAAAGAATAATAAAAACTGTCAACGCAGCCTCCTTTATTTTTCAGATCGATGATTTCTCCAGAGTTCTTGGCTTTTAATCCATTAGTCGGCTTCCCGTTTTAAAGAACACCGTCAAAGCTTGACCATTAAAATGCCTTGCTCTCATCTTAATAGCCAAGTTCTTGTCTTATCGACTGCACCTTTGTTATTTCCAGACTCAGTTGTGTGATGTCTGAGCTGAAACAAAGACAAAATGACAATGTTCGTGTCATGTAAATCTCGTCTTTCACATTTGTAATTATAAATGAGCTCATTAGTTGCTAGAAAATATTGGAAACAAAAATACCTCAAGGGACTTTCTTTCTATATATGTTTTTTCTTACGCAGGCAATTAGCACTGTACCAGATGCTAAAGTCATCTACATCTAAGTGTTTCAGATGAATTGGACCTGAAAAAGAAACATAATTTAATTAAGAACTATAGGTTTATAGGACAGACATAATAATTGCATATATTATCTGCAGATAATTGTTCCCAACATGTTTACATCTCAAATGTGCCACCAATTTCTTAGATTTGCTGCAGCTGCTGTCTCTTGACATAAGTATCAGAAAATGTGTCTTTCAGCAGATCCGATTGTGACGAGCTGTTTAACTGCCACATTTTGACAAGTTCAAATCCTTTGTGACTATAAATCTTTCAGGTTTAGCTAGCATGTGGCTTGACATTCTTGCACAGTCCTTGAGATTTCAGACAAAGCCGTCTCAGTCCTCCAGATTTGAGGTGTTGTGCCGACACAAAAGCTTCTTACAGAATTAATTAAACATGTGCATGCTAATTGCTGCCATCTAATAAAGATTGTTTGCCCTCAGGGCACAAAATGAGATGCAGAGTTCAATTGAAAATCTTTACTTGTCTGACTTCGCCAATTTGAAAAGCTGCCTGTTGCAGATTACCAGGTGGTTAAGAGAATCATTTGACCTCCAAAAAAACTGAGACGCTACGTGACGAGATACTTAATCGATCTTGTCAAACATGACAAGGATCTTGGCAAAGAGGTGTGACAGAAGCCAGCCAGTCTGATATACTTGTGATATCAGGACTGACGTCTGTCGCTTAGAAACAGAAAATAAATAAATTAAGTAAAAAAAAAAATGCTGCATTGTACAGTATGCACTTTAATTGTCTTCGTTTATTTACCTTATATCTCAGATTTTTATTATTATTATTATTTTTATTATTATTATTAAAAATAAGATAAAATGTAAGTAGATATACTGACAGCATGTAAAAAAAGCTTTTATATATATATGTACATTTGTATGTTATTTTTATAGTATTTATTTTTTTTACTATTGTACACATATTTTTTGCCACTTCTTTGCATTATACAACTCATGATGAGCAAATAGATGCAAATAATAATATTAACAGTGACAATATTCATTCTAATTAAATATGTTTAGATTTGGAATATAATTTATATATACATTGTATATAGAAGCTGTACCAAAAAAACTGCTTGCTTTAGATGCTGCCAATATTTAGATGTGCTGTACATTAGTGTTTATGCAAACGTGTGAAAAATGTGCGGGGGGAAAAAAAACACTTCACATACAAATACCTCCGATTAGTAATGAGATCACGTTGTTTATTAACTTATACTCTATATGGATGAGACACACATTTAATGCCCCAGAGCAAAAATGAATAAATACACTAGCAAGCAAAAGCTGATGCATTTCCCTATAAGTTCTACAGGAGGTCTCTAACTCCCAGCCCACCTGATGTGTTATAATTAGACTAAAGAAACAGTCAGTGCATTGTTAAACATTCGAAGGTCCCAAGAGCAAGTACTTATGTGTTTTTTGTACAGACTGTCTGGTCTTCCTTTTGTCCCCAGTTCAGCTGCTCTCATTAGCATGAAAACAACTTCTTCACTAGCCTCGTAGTACTTCCGTGACCTACTTCTAACCCAGACTTGTACTTCTGTTCTCCGCACGAGCCTCCTCGCTGGGACTTGTGGGTAGGGGAGGATGTCGCCTTTCTCCTCCACACTGTATCCATCATTCTCCATCTGTTGGAGTGGGCCGAGCCAACACCTCAGAGTGCACCTGCTGATAAAAGCAGCCGAGCCCATTGAAGATAAGTGCCAACCAGTCACGGACCTTTAGGGTAACGCTTTTCCATGGTGCTCTGGTTTCTCAGCTCTCCTTCTGCTGTGCTCTGCTCTTTTCTGGCCTTTCAGCACCTCGTCTTGTGCCTTGTTCTACTATGGCCAATCCATCAGTAAACATCAACAAACTTGCTTTGGTGGAAACTAGTGTTGTCTCTTTTGTAGTTTAATTGGACTCAAATTAACAGTGTGACTCTAAATGGTTCCTAACTAAGCTTAATTATGTATGTAATGACTGAGACTGTGTCATTTGGTTATTGCAATACTATTCATCATAAGGTTGTTTTGGTTGGATAAGAGGGAGATTAAATTAAGATTAAATTAATTTGCCGCATTGTGGTTAGTAATATTTATTGCGACTCAGTAATGACTTCTAGACTGAGTAAAAACATTCTGCAAAACTTTATGAAAACATTACACAAAATAAGAGAAGTTATGGAATACCATTTTTGCCTCAAAAATAAATAAAGAAAAAAAAAGTGTCATGTGTCATGTTGTCACAGTATCACTCAGTAGCCCTAATTCACCCCAAAATGAAAATTTTGTCATAATTTACTCGCCATCATGTGGTTCCAAACTTGTATAAGTTTATTTATTATGCTATAAACAAAAGAAGATATATGGAAAAACCAAACAATTGTTGGTCCCCATTGACCTCCACAGTAGGGAAAAATATTATGAAGTCAATGGGGACCATCAACTGTTTGATTACCAGCATTCTTCAAAATAACTTATTTTATGTGCAACATAAGAAAGATATTCATACATGTTTGGAAGTAAATCATGAAAAAATAAAAAAAATTTGGTGAACTATCCCTTTAACTTGCTCTGATTCTGTTCATTGCTTTCAGGTCTCATCTGAGTTGGATATGTTGTACAGTAGCTGTTCTCTTTATGAAGATTATTTACCTGTGGATTTATTAGACTGCCTTTTGCCTTCATCGTCGTGTTTGTGTATGTTTTACAACAGCTGTGTGACATGTATACATAGTAGTCATAATTTTAAAATAAAGATTAAAGTTGCATGGACAAAATCATATCTTGATTTGGTAACACTTTATTTTAAGGTGTCCTTGTTACACGTAACATGTACTTACTATTATAATAGTCAAGTCAAAATAGTCGAGTCAAACCCTACTCCTAACCCTAACCATATAGTAAGTACATGTATTGTAGTTAATTAATATTACTCAGTCCTTAAATGTATAATTACAAGGACACCTTAAAATAAAGTATAACCCGTGATTTTTATTATATTGTATTTATATTGTATATGTTTTTTATATTATATTAAAGATATATGTATTTATTATATATATATATATATATATATATATATATATATATATATATATATATATATATATATATATATATATATATATATACAGTATAATATAAAAAAAAAATCTAAATGTGACTTCGTCTATGCAACTTCATTAAATACATTATGTAGTACTATATATACTATATGTAATACCCTAAGTATATATCTATAAAATTGCAATATATTTCAAGATATATATATATATATATATATATATATATATATATATATATATATATATATATATATATATATAATTTATTTTCTTTGCTTGTTTTATTATTATTATTATTATTATTATTATTATTATTATTTATAAAAATAAAATAATTGTGTGTGCCAACTATGTAAAGTAAGTATGCAAGCTGGTTCTGCTCCAGTCAGCTTACATTTGTGCTGTAGGAAATGCTTGACAGCTGGACAGGTTATAAAATTTTTCTGATACTTTATCCCATCTCATTACCATCCTGGCAAGATCTGGCAGGACATACTATAACTTCCCACATAATTTAGCTCTCGAATCTTGACTTTTCTCCCCCTACCCTAAGAGAAACTGCAGTACTCCGTGTGCACAAGTCATTTTGCATCCACCGCTTCTCTTTCCATGTTCAGCAACACTCTCCAGACTACGCTGTGGATTATACTTGAAGAGCCCTGACTGCAAGTTCTGCAGGGCCTCAGCGGAAGTCTTCTAAAATGAGTGTCACATTCATGTGAGATTATTTCTGTGCAGTTGCATCAAAGAGTTTGCGCCATGCGTTCATAGACTCTCCATCCCCTTAGCTCAGGTCTTAAAAATGGAAGTCAGTGTAGTTTCAAAATTCCAGCAGCAGCTTGGCTTTGCCTCTGCTCTGACATTTTAATCGCTGGGAGGGAGTTGGAGCTGTGTGCGTATGTTTGTGCTGGATTTGGCTTGTTTCTCTTAACGGAATAGTTGAACCCAAGAAGATTTTTATTTCTATTTTTATTTAGTCACATGCTGTTCCTAAGTCAGTATAACTTTCATTTTTTTTATAGAAAAAGAAAAGTGATCAAGAATTGTGAGCAGAAGGCCTTTAAAGATTCAAAAAGGAGGTCCATATTATTGTATTCCCAATTTCTAAAGCAATATGATAGGTTTGTGTGATTTAATAGATAGAAATGTAAGTTATTACTGAAAATGCTTGTACTGTATATACCTGTAAGTGTTGACATCTGCTTATTAAGATAAGTAGCACTGTCAATTTCATGAATGAATTGTTGTTTTGAGGTAGATCTTTTTAATGAATCAGTAACTCTGGTTCACAAAACTAGCCTGAATTGGCTACTTAGAACTAACTGTATTATTGTCTCACTTTTGCACCGGTACACACATCATCAGAGAAGAGATGTAGTTTCAGAGAGGGGAAGTACACCCAAAAATGAAAGTTCTGTTCTTATATACTCACTGTTATTTTGTTCCAAACCCTTAAGACTCTGATTTAACTTCAAAACAGAAATGAAAATATTTTTTTAATGAATCCTGAGAGGTTTCTGTCACTCCATTGAAAGTCTAGATAACCAAAACATAAATGTGACCCTGGACCACAAAACTAGTCTTAAGTCGCTGGGGAATATTTTTAGCAATAGCCAAAAATCATTGTATGGGTCAAAATTATAGATTTTAATTTTAAGCCGAAAATCATTAGGATATTAAGTAAAGATCATGTTCCATTAAGATATTTAGTCAATTTCCTTCTGTAAATATATCAAAACTTAACTTTTGTTTAGAAATATGCATTGCTTAGAATTCATTTTGACAATTTCAAAGGTGATTTTCTCAGTGTTTTGATTGCACCCACAGATTTCAGATTTTCAAATAGTTGTATCTCGGGCCAAATACTCTTTGATCTTAATAAACCACATATCAATGGAAACTTATATATTCAGCTTTCACATGATGTATAAATCTCAATTTCAAAATATTGAAACTTAAGACTGTTAAAAGGTTTTGTGGTTCAGGGTCACAAATGCACTGTGAAATGAATTCATATATGAACTGAGAGGTTTAATCCAAGTCTTCCAAAGAAATATGATTGCTTTATATGAACAGATTTCAATGGTGGGACAGAAACCTCTCAGGTTTGGAATATCTTGAGGGTGAGTAAATGACTTTGTCAGAATTGTACATTTTGTTTTTACTTTAACTGCTCGCTAGAGGGGAAGATTATTAGTGAATAATGACTTCAGTTTAGGTCCGTTCTTTGCACACAACTATTGAATGACTTGCAATCTAAATCACAGGTCATAGATTTCAAGCATTGTTATTTTTATGTTTTTTTTATTTATTTTTTTTATCTATTTTATTTGTGTGTGTGTGTGTGTGTGTGTGTGTGTTTGTCCTTTTTGAAGCTTAAAAATCACAATCCCAATTCTTTGTGAGTGCAAGGAAACAGATTCCTCAAAATTTCACCTTTTGCGCCAAACATGTTTGGACTGAGATAAGTAAATGATGGCAGAATGTGTGTGTGTGTGTGTGTGTGTGTGTGTGTGTGTGTGTGTGAATTATCCCTTTAAATAATTTGTATTGGTTGTACTACAAGTAACTACAAAAAAAAAAAAAAAAAAACTCTGTTATATGTTTTGAGGTGACGTGTAACACGTCGCTTTGAGGAAGTGACTTCAAAGAGTTCTGTTCCATTTACAGGATGCTTGTCACCCGCTGTTAATGCAATGGATTGGAGGGATGACCTTGTTGGGGAACGTGGTGGAGTACAGGCTTCTTGATGTGCAGACAAAAAAAATATATAGAGAGAAAAAGAATGAAAAAAAAAACTGGTAGCATTGCCACACCATCAATAACAATTACAAAGCTGAAGGGCTGCCAGCTCCTGCAGGATATAATAACACAAAGGATGACATGCCTTGAGCATCAATGATACCCCTTTTCCTTTTTCTGTATGAGAGAATATGAGTACAAGAGGTTATCTGAGGTCTTCTTCCATAATTAATCTAATCGTACATTCATACATCCATCACAGTGTTATCAATGTGGAAGAAAAGTATTTGCTGCTTAATGTTTTAGTGCAAAAAATACACTGATGATTGAGCAGCAAATCAGCATATAATGTTTTCTGAAGGATTATGGGACATTGAAATCTGGAGTAATGGCTGCTGAAAATTCAGCTTTGATTTTCAACTTTCTTCTGTGGAACACATAAATATATTTTGAAAAAATGCCTCAGTGTTTTTGTGTGTACACTAAAAGTCAAGCATTCTTCGATATCTCCTTTTATGCTTCATGGAATATGGAACATCATTTGGGTTAAAAAAGGCATAAGGATTAGTAAATGAAACTCAAGTATCCTCCTAAGGAGCATTCAAAATGCTGCAAAGTATGTGTTATTTGCACATTATTGTTCCTTGGCTGTTTGTCCAATCTGAATAATATGAGGTTATTATCTGATTAATATGTCCTATCTGATCCACATTACCTAAAGATGACATCAAAGTAATGTGATAGCAGGGATTTGCAGTTAATAATTGAAGAGCAGCTGACTCTGGTTGTTTGAGTGGCAGGGTGTGTGCAGGTTTGCTTTATTTATAGAACAGTCAGAGCAGTGCTGTGACGCCCCATGCAGAGCTGCGCCACAAGACTGCATATGTTGTGAGTCTGTGTCAGGTTAACATCTGTCCTGACTCTCGGGAAGACTTTGATGTGAATCCCACTTAGTCAGAATCTGAATGTGGTTGGTGTGGGTAAGAAGGCGTGTGTATGTGTGTCTTTGTATGTCATTAGTGTGGCGTTATACCGTATGTTTTTCTAAACCCACAGAGAGGCTTTGTCAGCCATTGTGGTGGCAGCATGTTATTGTTCCTCGACAGAATCCATTCAAGGATTTTGTGCACATGCAGACTAGGTCTCTGTGGTATACCAGTACTAAAAATCAACTGCAGTACATTTTTTCTTTATATATATATATATATATATATATATATATATATATATAAGCACATTAACTGAAGTTGACATAATTGTGTATAATTGTGTAACATTAAATTTAGATTTTTAACAAAAGTAGATTCATTTGAGCTCAATGCATGGTGGTATTTTTATCAAAGCTCAAAGCACCTTTTATGCAAACATTTTGAAAGCATCTTTGTTTCTTTTATTATTATTATTATTATTATTATTATTATTATTGCAGAATTGCTTTCCTTTCATCATTTGCATTCAGTTTGTATTTTCAGTTTTTTATACAGTTTGAGGGAAATAAATAATTTTATTAAATACTTTAATTAAAACCAAATTGAATGCATGCTAAATATTTATTACACGAATATGACATTACTCACAAATTATTCACATTAAATTACAGAATCTATTGACACCTTTGGTTTAATTTGCTGTTTTTTGTTGCCTATGTTTTTTATTTAGTTTGATACATTTATTTATTCATAGAATGAATAGAACATTTGTTCTTAACCAGGTAAAAAGTATTTAAATGAATAAATAATCATTAATATATTACAATTATTTGTTAATCTAAATAAAGATATTTAAGCATAAAATCAAGATCTAAACTGAAATTATATATTTTATATATTTTCGCTCATTATATAAAATAAATAGTTTAATTAATTTAATGTCAACACTCCCTGATTCTGTTGTAATAAAAAAATAAAGAAAAAATAAAAAATTTGAATACAAGCAGCTTTGTCTTAATTACAAAATAAATACCAAAAACATATTGTAGACTTATGTGTTGTAGGGGAATTGGATCTTCGCATAAAAAAAGTTGACAACCACCGGTAGGATCTCTCACAACTTTTTTTTTTTTTTTTTTTTTTATCTATCACTATTTCTCTCTGTCGGCTTTTGCTGTTGCCTTGGCTGCTGTCTCACTTCCATCATGATATGATGCTTCTATACTATACAGAATGTTTCTCCCGCTCCTATTTTCATGCTTTTGACTTCAGCAGAGACATTTCAGTGCAGTGTGCTGGAATGATTAGCTTACATTGCCAGGCTACTTATACGTGCAGATGCGGGTCAGACAGGATTAATTCCTGCAGAGTAGCTGCCATGCAGAAAGCTGCTAGTGTGCACTTACCACAGCCAGGTCTGAACAAGGTGAGTCTGCAAGCCTTGTGCAGTCTGACGCCAGTTTGTTTTTACTTCTCTGATATATTCAAATTCAAATCTCTGTTTGTAGCACTCCGGCTTGGATGTCCCCGGCTCACCACTCACTGCAGAAGGCTTGCCAGTATCCACTTTAGTGGTGGGCATGCACAACAGTGGGATTGCAGTGGCTGTGGCAGAGGCATTGCTTTGATTGATGGCCCAGCTGAGGGAATGACCTTGAGAGTGGCTGAGTATGTGTAGAGGGATGCATTCATAGCTTTTGTAATGTCAATCGCAGCCACCTCCTCCGTATGGTTGTGTTTGTGGGAGTTTGTGTCCATGTGTAGATGAAAGCCACATCCATCAGCACCACTCCACACCAAGACCAGCAATGTGATTTCATTTGATACTAGGTGCTCTCTGTCTGACTTTTCTTTTACTTCAAAGTAGGTAAGTTCTATCATTTTGAATTTGGGGTAAATTAATTGCTACAATCGTATACTGATTAATCAATAGGAATCACTTTTTAATAATCATTTATCAATATTTGTTGCATTCAATTTATTTGATAAATACTGTATATACATGAATATACTGTATATACATGAATGAAGTTTTTTTTATTAGGCCAGTTAAAGTGTTAAATCAAGGTATGTAAATCCATTTAATAGATTCCATATAATTGTTTGATTCAGATTTCTAAAGACTGGTTGGCAATCATATGATTAATTGTGATACTTTTATTCAGTTGATAGCACTCTTTTTTTTAAAAAGAAATAAACAAAACATTTTGAAAAGTTTCACTAATTCGTTCCCTCAATGTACTAAAATGTGCACACAATTACTATTGCGATCACTCGAATGGCTAAATTGTGCACATGATTTAGCAAATCAAGGGGACGAATTAATAAATGGTGCCCACAATTTATAAATCGAGTGAACTAAAAAGTAAATCGAGGGAACGCAATAGTAATCATGAACATGTTTTAGTACATTGAGGGAATGAACTAGTAAATCGAGCACATGATTTAGCCTACAATTTTTTTCTTGCATGTCATGTGCTGGGCTCCGTAGGGGGCCGTTTTTTGTTTTTTTTGTTTTTTGAAAGACCGTTTTCTTTAATACCTTTATACAGCAAGGATATTTTAGATTGATCAAAAGTGACAGTAAATACTTTTACAATGTTGAAATATATATATATATATATATATATATATATATATATATATATATATATATATATATTTCAAAGAAATACTGCTCATTTGTACTTGCCATTAATCAAATAATCTTTAAAAATATATTAAGCAGAGCAACCTTTTGTTTCTTCAAAAAAATATAATAATAATGACAACAACAACAACAAATGTAACTTAAGCATGAAATCAGCATATTAGAATCATTTTTTTTAACAATCATGTGACACTGAAGACTGGAATAATGGCTACTGAAAATTCAGCTTTACCATCACTGTAATAAATTACATTTGTAAATATAATGAAATATAAAACTTAAAAAAAAAAAAAACATTAAATTGTAATAATATTTCACTATATCAGTTTTTATTGTACTTTTGATCAAATAAATGCAGCTTTGGTGAGCATCAGAGACAACAACTTTCTGTTTTTTTTTTTTTTTTTCTGTCTGTCTGGTCATTAGAAATAAATATGTTGTCAACATAATGCAAAGTATATATTTATAAGTACTTACTATTTTTCTTTAGCTATAATATTTTGTTTCTGTGTAGTATTTTGCAGTCTAGTGTTATGCTGTAGCATTTGTACTGAAATGATATGAAAGCCAATGATTTAAGTTTAGAAACAATATTTTATCTTTATCATGATACATGATGATTCATATTTTGGGGTCCTTGGCATCAAAAGTTTAAAATCTTCTGACTTGGAGTGCATTTAATCTGAGTGGCCTATGTCTTAAGAATGAAGATTTTTCAGATACAGCTCTGGAGTTTTTCAGCAAGTTCATTGCCCAAACGCAAAAAAAAAAAACCTAAACATCCTCTTAGTGCACTTAAGGACTAACACAAATGCACATGTTCACAATCACACCATTTGTATGGATCATTTAACACACACATGGTGAAAGAGATTAGACGCATTCTCAACACACACGCAGGGCTGCTCCTGCGGGGTTATCAAAGCACGGGTATCTCGTGGGACAGCTTACACCCGTCTCCTCCGGTTCCATCTGACTGGTCGCTGACTGACACCGCCTTGTTCCCCAGCAGATTTGAAATGCAGCTCCAGCATGTGTACAAGGCAGAGGAACTAGATCAAAGAAAGGAAGAAGTGCAAAAATCCCTCATTTCCTCTTATTTCCTCTGGCATTACGATTTTTATTTAAAAAAAAATTCTGTAGCACGATAGTTTAGAATACACACAAATGTAGGACACGTCAGGTGACATGCACAGTGGTTGTTGGTGGAATGATATATATATATGTGTGTGTGTGTGTGTGTGTGTGTGTGTGTGTGTGTGTGTGTGTGTGTGTGTGTGTGTGTGTATAAAATAATAATAAAATTATATAAGTAGAAACAGAGTGAATCATTAAAAAAGGAATCCTTGCATTTGATATTGAACTAGTAAGTTCTAGGGGGAAAAATAATTTTAATTATTTTATTTTATTTTGTATTATTAAATATGTGTTATAAATATTGAGCACTTTGTTAATGTTAAAACCTGAATTTTAGATATAAATCTAATTACAATTATTCAATTATTTAGAAGTAAAAATACATTATTAAATAAAGAGTTAAATAATATGATCGTTAATGCCTAATAAGTGTTTTATAAATAGCAGATGCACTAGAGGTTATTTTTCTCTCACTTTCTTAAATTGAAATGTCAATATGTGTTCGCATTCATAGATATGTTAAGAATCTGCATTGTATCTCAGTGTCTTTGAGTTCCAGCCTCCAACTTCCTCCAACTGTTCCCCCTGGTTGCCCAAAATGTGTAAACCTTTTTTTTTATGACTGTGCCTCCCCACGCTTTCTCCTTAATATATCTTCTTGTTTAATGACATGGAGAATGTATTATACATGCAACAAAATGAGAGAGTCAGTCATGCTTTTAGTCCATGTCCTCCTCAGGAGAACAAGTACTATCTCTGTGTTTCAGGCAAGGGCTGTTGGGAGACTTTCCATTCTCTCCTGCTATCTGAGCACCACAGCATGTCCTGTCCCTATGTTGTTCTCTTGTACCTAGTCTCATGCTGGCTGCCATTTTCCTCTGACATCATATAGGTCCCTGGACCATGTGTCATAATCACAGGGAATCTTTAGCACATAAAAGGATCTTAAGATGGCAGGAACAAATGACATTGATGGTTTCTCAGTTATACTGATTAAAGCAACTGGGATTTGCCATAAACCATCAAAGAGGGTGTGGGGGGAACAGCAGTGCTGGCAATAAATAGGTATTTGAACATCGTCGAGGGGGTTCCTATCGAGAAATTGTTTGATTAAATCTTTCAGGTTCTGACACATAGCAGTATGCTTCTTCACCTGGGATGCAAGCTAAGAGACAGTGACGAAGTGCCCTTTTCTCCTTTCTCTTTCTTTGTAAATGTATATATTTTTGGCCAGGGTCCAATTTATTTCTATGTAGACACCACCATTAATCTCTGCAGTCTGGTGCCTGTAACCCCCCAGAGCGGTTGGGTTGGAAATGGGAATCATTTTATTTGCCATCCTGTAGAAACAAGGGCTTTCTGAGTGTTTGGGTGCTGTCCATGGTGCTGTCCGTGGTGCTGATCACCATTTCTGCTAGGTTTCCTATTGCAATCATGTCATTCTAGATTTTTTTTAAGGGCTATAAAAAAGTTTGTGGTTTTGCTGTTTAATGAGCATAACATAACTAATATTCAACTAATTACCTTAACTAATATTTTGCTTTTATAATTTTTTTTTTTTATTTTTTTTTTTTTATCCAATACACTTTGTATAGAAAATGGACTATCTCTTTTGATGTAGCCCTATATTTCTAAAGCTTCATTTCAATTGCAAGGTACTATTTATAGGAGGGAACAAGCTTCCGCTCAGCTTTGCCCAAATGGGATTTCTTTTAAACTAATTGTTATCTACACTATAAGTTTGCTAGGAATAAATTCATGTCAAGTTCATTTGACATGGAGATTTAAGGAATGCTTTAGTGGCCGACCTAATTGCATACAGAGATTTCCAATTTGGCATGAACCTTCTGAGTGTTATAAGATGGACTCAACTCAAGCATGCCAGCAACAGCAGACAGAGGATAATTGAGACGGTTCGCATGCATTGGAGGCTCAAAATGACATTAGAAAGAGAAAAGGCAGGAGAATCGAGCACAGCTGTGGAGAGCTTCAGTGAAAGGAAAGAAAACCTCCTGAGAATGATTGAGAATTCAAACAGTAAACCAGAAAGAAACAAGCAAAGGTTGTCATTGTAATACGCAGGAGATGAAGGAAGTAGTAGACAGTGATAGCTGGGAAGATACTGAGTGATGAAAAATGTAAGAGGGCTAGCAGGGTGCTGTTTCTCTGGCAACTAGCCAGTTTTGGAAAGACTAAACCAGGCACACAAGACAGAGTTAAGGGGATTAGTTAAGGGGATTTTTCAGTGAACCTCTCTGCAGGTTAGATTGTTGTGCCAGTATGTGGCAAAAAAGTGATTGTATTTGAAAGTGAGTCATTGAATCTTTGTTCAAAAACTATTTTTATTTTATTTTTTTTAATCAATGAGATAGTATTAACGTTTTTACTTATATTTTGATGTATCTCCCTTAATTCCATTTTGATTGTATTTTAATGTTTTAATTTTAGTAATTTTGTTGTTAGTTATTTTATTTTATTTTTATTATTTGTATGCGTATATATATATAGAGAGAGAGAGAGAGAGAGAGTTTTAGTTTAACTTTAGTACATCAAGTTAAACTAGCAGTAATATGAGTTTTATTTATTTATTTATTTATTAGTTCATTCATTCATTTACTGTTTTTATTGAAATACAACAATACTCTTATATTTTATAGAGTCCTATATTATCATTTCATTTTATATGATCTGCTAGTACTTCAAATGCTGATTACTTACAGTATACATTATTCATTTTTTCATCTTGAATCTTTTTCACTAGCCATAGCCATTTGACGGAGTCGGTAAATGTCAAACGATCACTGCTTAAGGCCAAAGCTTCAGTCATTATCTTGATAAGCGCTTAGCAAGAGGAGCCATGTCAGGTTACCTTGCTAACCTTTAGCTATAGCCAAAATTCTTTCGAAGCTACTGAAAAATTAACATTCAAGAGCTTTTGATCGCAGTTGTATATCATTAACATTCATGCTGGTGTACACATCTTCTTACGGGGCTCATACACTGCAAAGAAAAATGTCATCCATGGGTCTATGATCTGACTTGATGTACTTCATTTCCCCTCCTTTAGCCCTTGCCTTGACATTACCTCAGTGCTGGGATGTGGGATGGGCACTGAATATTTCATTAAAAAATTACTTTTAGTACTTAGGGTTAGGTATATTTCAGTTAACACTTTTTCTCAGTTCTTGATGTTTTTGTTACTACTAAATTGTTACTATTGTTATGTTTATGTCACTTTGCAACATACTAGCAATGAACAACAACCAACAGATTGCTTTAGCAATCACTGTGGTCTGAATTAGTTCCTTAATGGTCTACTCATGTGGTCTATTGTGGTCTAATTAAATCTGATACAGGTCTGATATGGTTTCCTATTGGGCTGATGAGGTTAAATAGGGTCATAACATCGCCATTATAGGCTATTCTCCCAGGAAACAGTCGTCCTCCATAAATTGTGTTGCACACATCTTAATATTTGGTTGAACAGTTCTGCAACAGTGTTGTAAAAACACTGTTAACCACTGATTTCTACTTAGATTTCCTCTTTTGGAAGCAGTTTCACTTTCACAATGAAACACATAGCATCTCCACAACATGGCGGCAGTAACAATACTACTCAATACTTAGTAAGCGAGAATCAAAGTTATGCCTTTTTTCTTTCTGAGAACATTTGGGCGGTGTTATGCAATTCCAACACATTGACGTAGACATGTGAGGGTATGTTTAAACAAAGTGTTTTATGAGGGTGTGAACGAGTCTTAACTTTTATAAAGAATATCTCTTTGGGTTGAGACTTTAGTCTTTGCAACTTTAGGGATCTTATCTATTCACAGACTGCTTGTAAAGAGAAAGGAAAATTTGAAATCGCATCATATGACCCCTTTAATATGACTCTGTGGGTCTGTTTAGGTCTGATAGCATTTGAAATGCTCTAATATGGTCCGTCTTTGTCTGAATTGTTGTCAGTCTGTCTGACAGAAAAAAAGAAAACCTTCAAATATCAAGCTTTTAAGACTCTTTGAAACTTAAATTGTATTTAAAACTTCAAGTTTTGCATTTCTCAGACCTGCTGCCTTGGTTTTTGCCCACTTCAGCACGGTGGTTTTTCTTTTGGAATGCTAATGCTGAATTATGATCATTTTCATATCTGAAAGAGCCATTAGCTAGGGTTTTCACATTTAACAAAAGGCTATGGAAATTTGATAAATCATGGTCGGATCAACCCACATTTTCTCAGGGCTAATAAAGACCAATTTTTTACAGTGCAAACAGTGAATCTAGATTAGCATTTGTCATGTTAAGATGAACAGCATATCAATTTCCATTTTAACATGGGTCAAATGCAAACTGTGGATGATGATTTCATTTATTCATAAATGATACTCCATCCTCATAATTAGGAAATAGAAAAATGTTTGCTGTTCCTATGCTCTCAGACCAACAACAATAATTAATAACCAGAGTTAGCTAATTACACCTACACAGTGCACAAAAAGCATCCCTCAATTAGTAGGAGGTAAGCAAGGGCAACCTTACCTAAGCCTGATCAAAAGGCTCCTGGAGTCCTTTTTGATGAGAATCAAAGGAAATGGCACTGTGGTGAAGATGGGCCACTGATGGTGGAACCCATTAGTTTGCAATCTGTCTCCTTTAGCCCGCACCTGCGAGCACAGCTCTTCCATATCAGAGCAAGCCCGTGATCAATACACAATCGAGCCGCGGCTGATATTTAGGTTCCGCTGATGACATTAAAGTAGCAAGGTCAGATTTCCATCAAAGTTTATGAAAGCAGTCGCTGAGCTTATTGCTATAAAACTGACTCTGGATTGCAGGGATCGGAGGTGTGGTTGGGGCTGAATAATGAACATATTCATTGTCTACAGTCCCCCCTTTTATCTTTTGTTCAGATTCATTTACAAGAGCAATCTTGCATTTGGTTTCTGTGATCTCTCAAGACAGATGATCAAAGTCTATAAAGCTTCGGTTTAGCCTTGATGGATTGGAATAGATGAGAGCGGAGTACTGTATGATGCACGTTCTCTATAATCCAGCCAAGGTCTTGTGTATAAGACAAAAATGTGTTTTGACATACAACAACAATCAAGCACAGCACACACTTTCATTTATGTCCATTATGCCCTCCCATTCATAACCTTTGACATGCCATATTGTCTATGGGTTCACTTATCAAGCCAGCAACACTGAAGTTAGATATTTCAGATAGGTACATTTGCTCTAAATCAGTTCATTTTGAAAGTGTTATGACCCCCAAAGATCTTAGCACGTATTATGAATTGTCTTTCTTTTTTTTTTTTTTTAAACGTTAGGTTGTAGGTGGTGATATGAATCATCTTGTGGTGCTCTCTTCCAAAATACCAATACCTTACCAAAGACCTTGATGTTTTTGGTCAGGCTTTAAGTGGCCCATTCTTTTTTTCTCTCTTTTTCCAGTTTGCTGTATCATCCATCTCAATGATAAAGGATTATTTAAAGTATGCCCCATAGACCTCTTTTTGACGTTCGGTTTTCTCTCCAACCTTTGTTTGCTTGGTTTAGAGCTACACCTGTAATTTTTTCTTGGAACAAATATGAAGAAAATAGTGTCAAAGGAAAAAGCAGCTCAAAATGTACCTTCCAGCTGCCCTCCATCTCAGCCAAGCAGCTGTGTGAACGCTAGCAGGACTGAGAGTCCACGTCCAGTGGGAGACAAAGAAATCCATCCCTTCCAGCCATGCAGTCATAATTGTGATAATGAAAAGAGAATATCTCCATTATACCTTTTCCAGAATTGAACGGTGAAGCCAACACACTCATTGCTGCTTGCTGGCAGATGGAAATTGGTTTAAGGATCTTATTATTCCTGAGGGATTGTAAGTGGATCGGCGCCTTGCTTCTCTGCACTGAAAAGAGAATAATTTATAAACAAGAAAGCATTGAGGCGAGGTTGCAACACATTATAATAAAGTCACCCCTTTGGCACCAGTCTTGAAACCAAACTGGGATGGTAACGCATTGGGCAGTAGCGGGACCTCTTAGGTCATATACCTCTGGAAGACTTTCAGTTTTTTTCTGCTAGTCTTAAGCTGCCAGATGACAGACTTTTCCTCCAGAGGGATGAGATGTTTATTTTTCTCACATGGCATCGTTATGTTCAAGTTAAGTCTTTTTAGACCTTGTCGCACAAAGGGCTGGGGGATATCGTCAAGTTCTCTACTGAACCTCCATGTGTTGATGGGAGAAGACAGCTGTTTGTGAAAATTGGCGTCTCAATTTTAGCATGCATGAGTAGTTCTTTAGAGGACCCTTGGGTAATAAAATTATAAAATCTGTGACATCATCTTTGCTCTTCTTTCTTTTTTTTTTTTTATAAATAATGTAATGTAGATGAGAATGGCAGAGGGGGTCTCTGCCATTGTCATCTACATGACGTGATTTATTGTGTTGTGATCTCTCAGTTGTCTTGTTAGCATACATATTTTCATGAATTTGACATTGTGCTTGTATTATTTTTGTACTTAAAAGAGAGAGAGAGAGAAGAAGAAGCAGCAAAAATTAGGTTGTAGTGAGGCACTCAGAATGTAAATAATTGGGGCAAAATTTGGAGGGTTTAAAAAGCAAGTAACTTGAACCTTTTAATTTAATAAAAGCACTTAATTATTATGTTGGTTTTTGTGTTATTTGATCAGTAAAATTGTCCTCATGTTTTCTGAGGACGTTTTAGGCATTACATTGTCATGCCAATGAAGCTGTAAAAGTAAATGTAATTTCACAGAGAAAATGGCTATTTATCATAATAAAATCATTTTGAAAGATTCAACCAAAATGAAAATTTTCATAATTTATGTCATTTAGAACTTTTCATGACATTTTCTTTTGTGGAAATCAAAGAATATACTGAAAATGTCTCTGTGTTATTTTATCCACCCAATGTGAGTCAAGGGGCCCTATTTTAACGATCTGAAACGCAAGTGTCAAAGCGCGAAGAGCAAGTAACTTTGTGGGCGGGTCTCGGCGCTGTTGCTATTTTCCCGGCGGGATAAATGGCTCTTGCGCCCGGCGCAAATCTAAAGTGGGTTGGTCTGAAGTAGCTTCATTATTCATAGGTGTGGTTTGGGCGTAACGTGAAATAAACCAATCAGAGCGTCATCCAACATTCCCTTTAAAAGCAGGTGCGCAAGCTCCATTATGGATTGCTATTATTATGGCGTATTTACCAGGCGCACGCCAGGAGCGGTTCACAGCCGAGGAGACTGATGTTCTTGTAAGAGCAGTGAAAGACAGAGAAGTTGTGTTGTATGGCGATGGGAGAAACCCACCCAAAATTGCGTCGGTTAAACAGGCGTGGGAGGAAATAGCCACAATTGTTTCATCGATTTTTTTTTCCTGGTTCTTGACGGACAAACCAATTTGTCAGATGTCCTTATACATATATGACCTCAAACAGGTCTGATCCTTAATTACTACAATTAGCCTGAATAATTTTTAAGCTAGATTTATGCCTATTTTTTCACATCTTCGTGGCACACCACAATGATTTCCGTCATCTCATGTGTTAATATTTTTTTAAGTGTAACAATTTATGATTCGCAAAAATAACTGTTGTATCTGTGTAGATTACATGAGCAAAGTGTATGCGCGTTGTGCACGCTATACATTATGGTCAAGCATGCGCCCTTAAAATAGCAGAATGAACAACGCGCAACGCGCCACTGACTTTAGACTAGGTTTTTTCTGGTCAGTGGCGCAATTGTTTAATGGAACAGGAAAATAGCACCAGGGATTGTTTGCGCCGGAACACGCCTCCTTTTTTGCGCTGAACCGCCCAGGGAGCGCAAGTTCATTCGCTAGTTTAGCGACGTGCTTCCGTGGAGGGAAAAGCGCGCTTTGCGTGGGTGCAAAATAGGAATGACACATGCGTCGGTGTACAAAGTCAATTGCGCTGGGTGCAAGATAGGGCCCAAGGTGTCATTTGGACCTCATCATTCTTCAAAATATCTTATTTTTTTGTTCTTAAGACAGAAAGTCATAAAGGTTTGGAATGACATAAGAGTGAGTAACCTTTACGGAATTTAATTATTTTAGTAAATTTTCCCCTTAAAATGTTTACACCTTGTGACTGTACTATACTGTACTAACTGCTTTAATTATTTGTGGCATAGATTCAACAAGGTGTTGGAAACATTCCTCAGAGATTTTGGTCTATATCGACATGATACCATCACGCACTTGCTGCAGATTTGTCGGCTGCACATCCATGTGTATCTCCCGTTCCACCACATCCCACAGCTGCTCTATTAGATTGAGATCTGGTGACTGTTGAGGCCATTTGAATAAACTGAACTCATTGTCATGTTCAAGAAACCAGTCTGAGATGATCTGAGCTTTGTGACATGGTGCATTATACTGCTGGAAGTAGCTATCAGAAGATGTGTACACTGTAGCCATAAAGAGGTGGACATGGTCAGCAACAATACTCAGGTAGGCTGTGGCATTTACACGATGATTAATTGGTACAAAGAGGCCCAAAGTGTCTGCCAAGAAAACATCCCCCACACCATTACACCACCACCAGCAGCCTGAACCACTGACACAAGGCAGGATGGATCCATGCTTTCATGTTCTTTACGCCAAATTCTGACCCTACCATCTGAATGTCGCAGCAGAAATCGAGGCGCATCAGACCAGGCAACATTTATCCAATCTTCTATTGTCCAATTTTGGTGAGCCTGTGCAAATTGTAGGTTCCATTTCCTGTTCTTAGCTGACAGGAGCGGCTCCTGGTGTGGTCTTCTTCTGCTTCTGCTGCCCACCTGCTTCAGGGTTCAACGTTTTGTGCGTTCGGAGATGGTATTCTGCATACCTTGGTTGTAATGAGTGGCTATTTGAGTTTTCTATCATCACTAACCAGTCTGCCCATTCTGCTCTGACCTCTGACATCAACAATGCATTTTCAACTTCTGCTCACTGGGTATGTTCTCTTTTTCAGACCATTATCTGTAAACTTTAGAGATGGTTGTGCGTGAAAATCCAAGTAGATCAGCAACTTTCCATTCCACGTTCAAAGTCACTTAAATCCCCTTTTCTTCCTCATTCTGTTCTTGGTTTGAATTTCAGCAAGCCATCTTCACCACATCTAGATGCCTAAATGAATTGAATTGCAATTTGTGTTACCAATCAATTGAACAGGTGTACCTAATAAAGTGGCAGGAGAGTCAATTGCTCAATTTTGATAATCCCAACCAGCCTGATACAGCAGCAGTGGTTTAAACACTGGGGCAGAGCATTAGTATTTCTGACCAACAGCAGCTGGAGAGGTGTGTTCAGGAAACCTCTTTGAAACAGTCATTATTTTAGTGATGCTATTGGAAATGACACACTTGCCCTTTAACTAAACAACAACAACTTTATAAGAAAGGTTACTAGTAGCTGCGGCCTATATTTGATCATCTTTATTATGTGGATTTATACCTAATAACTTCTGATAAAAGATAAAAGAGAATCAGTCACTTCCTGTTAGCACTTTGCTGTCCACCCACCTGGATACTAGAGATTTTTGCTTTCCCTTTGGGACTTAACAAAAAACAGCTGAAAGTACATCCAGCTTTTTTACGAATACAATCGTTATACCATATATTAGCTGGTACAAAAGATAGAACATTGAGGGCAGGAAATGCCCTGTCATTCGAGATTCCAAGAAGCAAGATCCAGCCCCAGTGCTACATATCAAAGGCAGCAGGACGGTGATGAATGGTGAGCCCAAATGGAGGTCTGCTGATAAGAGAGCCAGAACCAGCCAGTTTTACAGTTTAAAACCTTTTTTTTTTAACATTCTCCATCCAAATGTTGAGTCTTGAAGCTTAGCTGTGTGTAGTGAAGTGAATCTTCAAACCAAATGATACTGGCACAGCCTCAATTTGTTGTTAACCTAGGAATGTTTTCAAAGCCAACTGTGTGATTCACCATCTTCTACATTTCAGGGGTTTAATTCTGTGACTTACTGTTAATGAAAAATGTATAAAAATCTGTTCTCTAAAGAGCTTTTGCTTTTAAAGTTGCTTAGGTTTTCTATGTTAAATCCTGAAAGTGTTAAATCAGTTCAAGCAAACTTGCAAGAAAACATAAATGCCAGAGGGACTGTGCACATGAATACTGCTGCCACAAATAATAAATCCTTGCAATGTATAGCTTTGGCGGAATTTCTTTAAATTTGTAAGCCCTTTTAATTTTACATGACTACATGCTTGCTGTTAGAGATGCCACAAAAAATGTCATTGCTAACATTTTCTATGCTTTGCATCTTGCGGAAGTTTCTTAATAAAACAGAAGAGAAGGATCCGATACTGGTTCTGCAGTGTATTTTGTGAGATCACTAGAAAAGATGAAAGCATACTGTTCCTGGCACTTTCTCATTATAGCCCTTTTGAGTGCTTCTAAGCCAATCATAACTGGAGAGCTTGCTGTTCTTTGTATGAATATGGATTGTACAGGCTGCTTGACTGATACATTCATTTGAATATTTGACCTGGTTTTATCCGAATCGGTTGGAGAGCTCCATGGGAAAACCAGATGGCTCTGTGCTGCTTCCTTAGAGCCGATTTCTTAGTGAACCTGACACTTGATCTGACGGTGGCCGTGGCGGTTTGAAGGGAAGTGGTGATCTTTTACAGAAACTCTTTAAGAGGTCTGAAGAGAGGATTGTGATGGGCCAGTGAAGGGCATTAACAAGCTTAGATGTTATCCCCGTCACTCTGTAGCTCACACTGCTCCTGCGAGGAGATCTCAGACCCTTGGAGAAGGCCAGACTCTCCCTGGGGCGTGTCTGTGTCCCACTGAGTTATCAGTGAGATTACTGGAAGATTTGTAACCTTTACTAAATCATACTGGAATTCAGTCGAAAGGCTCAGGCATTATGCAAATATGAAACAGGGGAGACAGTTTGCACTGCTGTTTTAATAAAGAAACTTTTTTTTAATGTGTTTAAGGACCAAAAAGTTAGTAACTTGTGATACGTTGTGCCACTGGGGATGTGTAGTTGTGTCATGGACAGAGGTATTTTGTTGTGTGGTGGCTGTGGCCATCATACATTCTTGTTTACCACTTGATGTCTTGCCATTTTTCACCGTCATGGCTGTTTGTTTTATCACTCCAACAGACAGTACTTGCCACTCATGCTCATTCTGTTTGGACTGGTGGATTGCTGATCTGTACCATCACTCTGGACTCTGGCTCATATATTGTTATATTGTTTAATTTATATTTTGTATAGATGTTGAAGTATTATTGGCATGTTTTGTAAAGCTCAGTTACTATAATAATAATAATAATAATAATAATAATATGCTGTTCTTAGGTGGTTGCTAGGGTATCCTGGGTGATAGCTTTGGTGTTGCTACGTGATTGCTAAGGTGTTATGGGTGATTGCTATGGTGTTGCTAAGCTGTTGCTAAGATGTCCTTGGTAGTTGCTAGGCAGTTGCTATTGTAACCTGGGTGGCTGCTAAGGTGATGTTATGGTTTTCTAGGGCAGTTCCTAGTTGGTTGCTACAGTATTCTCTGTGATTGTTAGGGAGTTGCTAGGCAGGTGTTTTGATGATCAGGGCAGTTGCTAGGGTGTTCTAGCTGATTGCTAGACAGATGTTAGCCTGATTGAGCACATAGCTAATAACTATTAACATGTAGCTATTAACTGCTAGTATGTGTAATATGTTGAAAGTACTGTTTGTTACCCTAGGTCAAAAGAGCCCACCCCCATGACTATACATTGTTCTGATAAAAAAAATATATATATATAGGTCTTAGTAAACGGTTGCTAGGTACTCTGTGTTTGGTTGCTAGGGTGTGGCTTGGCAGCTGCCAGTGATGATATTCCAAAGGCTGCTTGCCAGTTTGGATGATATAAACCAACCGCAATGCATCTATGACATACATATTTGTAGATATGGCTCTTTGGGTTTCGGTTGCTAGGGTGCTCAACAGTGGTCACTATGGCGTGGCTTGATAGCTTCCCAATAATCCTGAGAGACTGATTAGTTGCCTGAGTAAAGGCATCCCCCATGACTCTATGACACTGTGTTTGCCAAGATATCCATCTGGGCCTTTTACAATAGCAGTCTATGGGACAGGTTGCTAGGGTGCTGTAAATGGCTGCTAGGGCATGGCTAGACAATTTCCGTGCTGATTTGTAAGGACTACTTGTCAAGCTGAGTCAAAAGAGGCAACCCAGTTGTCTCTATGATATTCTGATTCATAGATATGTCTCTCCCCTTTTTCAATGGATTTCTATGGGGTGGTTGTCACTGGTTGCTAGGGCATGGCTATGAAGTTGAAATGTCATGATTCATTTTCTGCTTACTAAACTGAGTGAAATGAGCCTGCCCCAAGTCTCTACGACATTCTGATGTGAAGGTATGACGTCATAAAGTTCATCCCAATGTTAAGTCTATGGAACTCCCCCCAGGGCGAACATCATACACTCAATCGCTTAGAAAAGATAAAGCACACCACTTCTCCTGATTTGACACCTCATTCAAGGGGCTATTACAAACTGTGGGGAAGGAGTAGCCTGCTGTAGTTTTGTGTAGAAGAAGAAGAAGAGGAGGAAGTATGCAGGAGAACAATAGTGATGGTTTGCCTTTGGCAAGCACCACATTTAATAATTTAAGTTAATAAATAATATGATATAAGTTCATGGTCTGTAAATGTAATTAATGAAATATCTTTAACAAAAGTTACCATGTAATATTTAATGTGAACTTTTCTCTCTCTCTCTCTCTCCCTCTCTCTCTCTCTTTCTATTTCTCTCTCTCTATCAAATTGCAAGAGACGACTGATTATGTGATCCCAATATGGCATCTGCATTAGGAAATAAGGATGCACTGGAATGCTGTTTAAAAATATTGTGCACAGGCTTCTCATGTCTTGTGACCAGTACAGAGACACTTACTTAAAATGTCAAAACATATCATGGACAGGTGGCTGTTTTTTTTTTTTTTTTGTCTTTTCTGCTGATGTACTGAAACTCTCATTTTCGTTTCATTGATATTCCAGTCGACCTCAATGACAAACGCGAGTCATCCATCACCAATCTAAATGGCAAAATTGACAGCCCTCAAGGCCTTTGAATGCCTGCTCTGCTGACACAAGATTATCACATTTATCCTTTTTATTTAATCCTTGCAATGTGGCACTTTTTCACATCCTACATGGTATTGGCGGTTGGTGCTTGTTCTCGACATTTTCATTTCCTAAATGTGAATCAGGTCAGAAGGTTATAATCAACATGATTTGCGTGCAGAGAGATTTTCTAATACTTTTGTGCTTCTTAATGTGCAATTTATACTCCAACAATCACCCTTAAGATCTTTAAATTATCCTGCCATAACATCGTGAGATCAGGGGCCACCGTATTAACAAGGGAGAGGCATGTTCGGTTGGTGTCCATCATTTAATTCAACCTGTTTCACTCGCTCTGAGATAGAGGCAATTAGGGATATTAAATAAGGGGAGTTGGCAAGTGAATAGGTGAAGACATGGATATAACATTTTTGTGCTGCATATCTTTTTCCAGGAGTCCAGTGCATCGAAATCATAAAGTTGCTCATTATTAGAGAAAACTGGAGATCTAATGTGTTCATTTAAAGATGTATTGGTGTTTTATGTTGTCAGTCATTAAGATACATAGCCACTCTATGGATTATATTTTAATTGTTTGAAACTCCAGAAATCATTACAAGCAAGACTTTTAGCCAGAAATCCATAACTTGCTGAGCACTTATGATTACTTTATAAACAATTACAAAAGTACTAAACAAAACCAAAGCCTCTGGGAAAACAGCTAAGTGGCAAATTACAGCGTAAAATATTGTCCAATGGAACAGTCTTTTGTAAAAGATTATTATGAGTATTTGTTCAAGTAAACAGAATTAGAAAGAGGTTGTTGTGACTAAAGGATGAAATTTCATCATGGGTCTTGGTAAAATGTTTTTTTATGCCTTATGTATTTTTATGTGGCAGTTGCGTCAGATACTTTTTTGTAAGTCTATACATTTTGTTTTTCTTTATGTGGTTAATGTTCTTGCTGTATTGTTTGGCCTAATGAAGTAATAAATCTTGCTTGATAGATCTGTTTTGTTACTTTTCTTGGCATAATCAATACTAATTCATAAAATCAGCAAAAAATTGCATTATATATTTTATATTCTTTGTGGTCAGTACACTCTGGTTTCCATTGCAATGCTTTTTGGGTCTTCGGAAATAAACACACAAAAGAAGTCCAGTTTAATGTCTATAAACAACAGCATGAAAACTTAAATAGGCTTCTATTGTTAGAATTGTCGGTCTAAATCTTCTAAAAGTCAGCAGCAAATTCATGGCCTCCCACCAGAAAGGTGTATGATGCCAAGCCGTGTGTAACAACACAATTAATGTACCTCTCTTTTTATTTCCCAAACTAGTCCCTGGGCCACATTCATTTCTAATTGCTACTGTTCTGCCCTTGGTTTGGATCCAACCAGAACATAAAGCAAGAATTACTGATTAAATAATAAATAATTCAGATAAAATGTTGTGCTTTTGCTCCTGTAGCCTTTGGCTTGTCGTGTGGCATGGCAATAGTGCCAAGAATAATTTAGTTTACTCTAAATTACAAGGAAAAAACTGTTAACATTTTTGTAAACACTGACTCAACAAGTATTCTCCCTATCCTGAAATACAGTACATGTATGATTGAATAAAATAAAATAACAATACTGCTAAAAGGTTTGAGGTCATTAAGATTATTATTACTTTATGGAACATATTTATAGGTGGAATATCTATCTATCTATCTATCTATCTATCTATCTATCTATCTATATATATATATATATATATATATATATATATATATATATATATATATATATATATATATATATATATATATATATATACACAAAAAATAAATAAAGAAAATTGATGAATAAAATAAATACATGTATATATTAAGCAGCACAGTGGTTTTCAACTGTGATAATTTCTGAATAATCATGTGACACTGGAAACTGGAGTAATAGATAGTGAAAATTCAGCTTTGCCATCACAAGAATAAAGGACATTTTAAATATATTCAAATAGTAAAAAGCTATTTTAAATAATTAAAAAAATAAACAGTATAAAATCACAATATTACTGTTTTTACTGTATTTTCTTAAAATAAATGCATATTAGAAAATGTAATTTTTTTTTGTCTGTATATACAACATAATTTTCTTTATGATGCATGCTAAAAGTGATATTTTTATCTTTTAGAATTGCAGAGCAGTTCTTGTGGGAACCCTGGCGTACCGCCTAAAGGCATCCTGTATGGGACGCGCTTTAATGTAGGCGACAAGATCCGCTACAGCTGTGTAACCGGTTACGTGCTGGACGGCCATCCTCAGCTCACCTGCGTGACCAATGCAGGCAATGCTGCTGTATGGGACTTCCCAGTGCCCATCTGCAGAGGTAAGCAAGCAGCCAAATATCTCTACATGCGACATGCATGACTGCTAGCATGTGCATTTCCCTGCATGAGTCTTTGATGTTTTTTTTGTGTTCATTTGTCCTTGCGGATTGTTGCGCGTATGTGCATGCATATATGGATGAGGGGCTATAATGTATATAAGTATAGATCAAGCATTTCATTTTGAAGCCTCTTGAACATTAGAACAACATCACATCTTTGCTCTTACATTTCTATTTTTTTCTATCCTTGTATTTCAATCTTCACTTTCAAGCACTTTAAGGCTCCTTTTGTATTTATTTCAATCAGTTTTTTTAAATTCCCTTATATAATTCAACTCACTTTACATGCCCACATTGTTGAATTTCTCCTAAAAAGATGAGTCAGGACTCTGTGAATGTATCAAGATTTATTGTCCTGTGTTCAGACCAATTATAATGTGCATTAGCCATGACCATTCTCAAATAAGAATCTCTCCATAGACAGCCTGCCGCCGGTTTCTGCTCCAGCGTGTTTAATAGAAAGGGGGATACGACAGCATCTGGATCGTGCTTGCTTTGGTTGGACACAAATTGCAAAGCCAACTGTGCTTAAATAGAAAAATAGCCTGAGGTACTAAAATGTGGAGCCTCAACCTGGCCCAGACTGCTGCAGGGTATAGAGGAGCAGACAACTGTGTTTGCTGCACTTGTCATTTGGCACTTTCTTGAGGGAACAACTTTAAGCTTTTATTTCTTATACGTTGTGGATGTGGTTTGACTATTGAATATGTTGTTGATTAACTGCAGAATAGCATACAGTTAATGTGATTTTCATTTCATTTAAATGTAAAATTCACTTAAGTATGTTTTATAATGCATGTTGGGTTTTGTCTCTGTATTAGTGCATTTAGTCATTGAATATTCATAAAAACATAAAAGGACATTCTTAATTCTCTACTCATAAGTTACCTTGACAAAAAGTGAATCTTTGTGTTAGATGGTATCTGCCCTTTTCCCCATTTTATGAGCAGAGTAGATGGAAGATTTTTACATAAAAGCAGCTCTGAAATTATTTTTGCCCAGCAATTACAGTTACCATTAATTTTAGATTAAGGGGGAAAAAATCAATTTAAACCTTAAGTCAAAAGACCTTTAGAAATACTGCTTCCGCAAATGTCAATGTTATGCTAAAATTCTGTAATGTATGCACCTCTGAATGCAGAAGTGGAGATATAAAAAGCTCTCAAGAATATTTTTGGCCCACTGGCACTTTTCATTTTCACTTCTAATTGCAGTACGGGTACTGTGGATTATTATTTATTTATTTATTATTTATTTATTTATTTATTTATTTATTTATTTATTGTGTTGTTGTTTTTGTTTTATTATTATCAATTGGACAATATTATAAAATACACACACATATTATATTTATTACACACTATATATATATATATATATATATATATATATATAATATATATATAATATATATATATATATATATATATATATATATATATATATATATATATATAAACGATCCGGAAAGATATAATACATTCTGCAGATTCAGAATTTTTGTATTTTGGAATTGGACTGAAACAATAAATGTTTATGTCAGCTGTTTCAACTTCAGTTTTCAAAATATATATATATATATATATATATATATATATATATATATATATATATATATATATATATATATATATATATATATTATATATATATATATATTTTTTTTTTTTTTTTTTTTTTTTTTTTAATTGCTTGGTTGTGCTTATGTTCATTCTTGGATGCCTTTGGCACAGTTGGTCAGTCTGTAGTATCGAGGTGTGAAATCGAGGCATGACAGCACTGCTGCACAGGAAGCCGAGCCGAAACGACAGTCGCAGAGACTTTTATTTAGTTGGGGTGAAAACTCTTAGACCACATATTACCAAACAATACGCCTCAACACACAATCCCATGCTGCCACAGACGCTATTGGACTTGTTTATCATAAAAATAATCTCATTAGACATTGAATTGAGGAATTGTCCATTTTTGCATTTTCCTGGAGCACTTTCTGTTTTTGAAACTGAACAGACTTGCCTCCAAAGAAACACATAGCCCTTAATGCAGGTCCAGCTGCTTTTTTTAGACTGAGAATGCCCAGAACGAGCTCTCGCATGTTCATTAAACATATTTGAATGGGCCTAATTCAGTCCAGTAAAATTATTGGCTGCTAATAAATGTTTGTGGGGGCCAGTCCTCTGCAGAGGTTTAAGGATAACAAACTGGGAAAACCAAGTGAAAATGGGCCATCTTTTCACAGCTGAGGGATGTCGCTACTGTTAATCAGACGGCTATAAAAATGGCATCATATAAGGTCAGGGACTGGGAATTTCAGATTTGCTTCAAGCTTTGAATTTAGTTGAAAAACGTACCTCTTCCGCTGTACAACAGGTCCCAAATTCCTCTGCTGGAAACCGGTGCCATTAAGGTCAGGCATGTAGCAAGATTGAAAAAAAGCAAATAGCATTGCTCTGATGCTGGAACTGTAATGTTAGTCAGTTAGTTAACTACATCAGTCATTGCATGTACGTACAGAATTTATGGATTCTGATGATCTTTACAGTTCTCCACTAGTGCTTTAGCTCCTAAACCCATCCTACTATAGCAAGGCCAAGTGTGGAATAGCTAAAATTATCCTTTGTCGGATGGAATTCCTCAAGGAGCATTAAAACGCTGATAATTTGACACTGAGGCTATGAGCCTTAATGACTGGCTTTTGATGTGCTAGACTTTAATTTTGACAGGGTCTTTTTTATTAAAGAGTTCATACTCGCTGTGGGCTGCAGGAATCGTGCCTCTTCTATCCTCTTTCTGTCTGGCTTTGACAACCACGGGGACCACCTGCTTAATGACGTAAATCCCTGATCAATCCCACATCACTCTGATCGGCCCTGCCAAAATTGGAGCTGACACCCGCACCCTTCTTAAATGCAATGCTCTTGCCAGGGACTGCTTATGTGTTGACTTGATTGGTTTAGAGAATCTGTCTCTAGCTGCACAATTTAAGCCCATGAAGAGATGTCTGACCAAAAATAGATAAATTAATTATATATTGACAAGCCTGACACAGCATCATAGGATTCAACAGTCTGATAAAGACTATAGAACATTATTTTAGTATTATTTATTATGTATTATTTATATGCTTTTATAGTCTTTAGAATTCTTTTGAAATATATTTTATTTATATTTGTATTTAAAGTTTGTCATTTTATGTGCTTTTATCATTTATTATAATTATGATAGTAATTTTAATACTTCAACTTAAACATATTTCAGTTAATTGCAACGGCAACTAATTTAGCAAATTTTTCATCAAATTTCTGTTTCATTTTATTTCAACTTTGTTTCAATTGACAAAAAAATGTATTATAGTTTTTAGATAACAATAACAATGCTATAGAGATACCTTATGAGAGTCTGTGATGCATGGTTATTGAGCAATCTCAAGTTTTCTTGACAGATAATGAAAGGCTGTTGTTGGGTAAAAGGGATTTGGCTTCTG